>NC_057813.1:565107130-565117548 GCF_018294505.1 Triticum aestivum
CCAGCCTTCGCCGCCCCCGGCCGTCGACCCGGTGCGCGTCATCATACCGCGCTCTGTGGAGATGGAGGAGGCCGAACTGGTGCTGCGCCGTGGGATGGTCGTCTCCATCACCGGAGATAGACCCGCGGTCGCCGCCAGCGACGTCGAGAGCGTCATGTACGCATCCTTCGACCTCCTCCCTGGCGACTTCACCATCCACGCGCATCGCCCCGAGGATTTCCTCCTCATCTTCGCGACCAGAGAGCTTCATCAACGGCCCCGGGATCACCCTTGCGCTCCGCCCATGGAACAAGCTTGCTCATGCGCAGCTCGGCTCCCTGGACTGCAGTGTTGAGCTCGAGCTCCGCGGCATTCCGGCGCACGCATGGCACCTGTCCACCGCCGAGCATATCCTCGGCACCAGCTGCTGGATTGAGCGCCTCCACCCGAGCACGCGCTCTCGTGTCGACCTCGCCACCTTCCGCCTCACCGCGCGCACGCGCGACCCTGCGAGCATCCGCCAAGCGGCCGTCCTGGAGATCGTCGAGCCCGTTCCCTCTCGCCAGCCATGCGCACCCTCATCTACCCGGTCTCCATCATGCTCACCTCGGCCACACCCCGCCGGCCGGCGCAGCCTCGCGCCCGCAACGGCCCCGGCCCAAGCGACGACGACGCACCGGACGACAATGATGGAAACATCGGTCGTGAGCACGCTGCAGGACGCCACCGCGGCCGCCGCCGCGGGCGCAAGCGCCGGCGCTCCCCCAACGCCACTGACGGTCGTGCGGACGGCATGGCTGTCGACTCCGCGACTTGTCGCGTGTCCAGCCGTCGTGGCCGCGCCGATGGGGTCGCCGTCGACGCCGGGTGGTGCCAACCTCGCAGACGTATGGCCGTTGCCAGGCGCACACGCACGATGGACCCCTGGCCTGCTGCTGGGGGGCCCTCGGGCTCTCGTCGCTTTTCCAAAAGGGGAAAGAGTCGGGGAAAGGAAAGGCTGGCGGCCTGCGACAGGGATGGACCCCCCGCGCCACCATCGTCCTCCCGCCCCGAAACTCGCATCCCACCACCCACCAGCTCGACAGCTGGGCGACGGCTATTGGCTCGGCCTTCCCCCAACCCAGCCCCTGCCAGCCCGCCCGCGTCGCCTCTGCCTCTTGGGGCGGGCCACACGATGACGGCGCCGGATGCGGCTTGCCATGACATGCATAGGGATCAGGATAGCCCTGTGGATGGCCAATCACTGGCCAGCATGGTGCCAGACTCCCAGCCTTCGACGCCTGCCGCTGATCTGCTGTCAGGGCAAAGCAGCGCTCTGCCGCTGTCCCCCCCTGGCGCTGCTGCGCCCAGTGCTGACCGGTCCACGGACCGAACCCCCGCCCCGGCGGCCCATGCACCGACAGCTGGACCGGTGCTGGAGCAACGGGAGGATCCCGTGGAGGCCCCACCACGCATGGACAAGCCAGCCACGACCCGGCCCGCTGCCGAGACGGCACACCCGTCCGAGGCCCAGCATGAGGCCCATCATGGCGCTGTGCCGACGGAGGCCCTCCATGGGGACGCGCAGGCGGCGACCCAACATGGAGGCATGCACATGACTCATCCGACCAACGTCACGTCGCCGTGCCCTCCCGCACGCTTCGCTTCCCCACCAATCACCCTTCGCCGATCCCGCCCACGCGCGACGGCGCCCGCCTCCTGGACTCTGGGAGATTTCCTCGCCGCCGCCACTAAGCAGATCGATGCGGCCCTCCCACCCCCCGGCAGACGGCCACGACGCGTGCCTCCCAACTTCACCCCACGGCGCGGACGCTCGGCCGCCTCCACGCCTTGCAAATCTGTAGCCCCCCCAACGGCCGAACGGCGCTCGCAGATCCACATCCTGCGCACCCTGGGCATCGTCGGGGTCGACCAGAGGATCACCTCGGTTGAGATGAAGGCGTACGAAGGCCTCTTCGCCACGCCCATCACTCTGCCCATCCTCTCGGCTATTGCCGCGCTGGTTGATCGCGAGCTACCAGCGGATCCCACGATCGCGCCGATCACCACGGTGGTCGCCGGCAGCCCGATTGAGGCATGACCGCGCCCCCGCGCCCCTCTGTCGACCTCTTCTCCATGGATCATGAGCCCAAGATTCTGATCTGGAATGTGCGCGGCCTCAACGCGCGCGCTCGCCGTACTGCCGTTCGTTCTCTCGTTGTAACCGCTAACGCGTCTATCGTTTGCCTCCAAGAAACAAAGATGGGTTTGGTTTGCTCGTCGACTGTCCTCGAAGCACTTGGCTCGGAATTCGACGACTATGTTTACCTCCCCGCGGATGGCACCCGTGGCGGCATCTTGCTTGCCTGGAAAAGCAGGGAGGTAGCCATCTCGGACCCTGAGTTCACGTCACACACACTGACGGCCAAGGTATCCGCCCCCTCCGGCGCACGCACACCGTGGTGGATTACCGTGGTTTATGGGCCGCAGCTAGACGCCGACAAGATCGCCTTCTTATAGGAGCTTCGTGACATCCGGGCGGCTTGCAACGGCCCCTGGATGCTTTGTGGCGACTTCAACCTCATTTACCGTGACGAAGACAAGAGCAATGGCAATCTCAACCGCCGCATGATGGGTCGCTTCCGGCGTGCGATCAACGACCTTGTCCTCAAAGAAGTCTACCTCAATGGCCGGCGCTACACGTGGTCCAACGAGCAGTCACCCCCCACCCTGGTGCACCTCGACCGCGTCCTCTGTACCCCCGACTGGGAGGAACTGCATGGGGAGTGCCATCTCCGATGCCTCGCCTCCGTTGTTTCCGATCACAGCCCATTGCTGCTTGATTGCAAACCGGTGCCGCCAGGTCATCGCCGTTTCCACTTTGAGGAATTCTGGACACGCTTGGATGGATTCCATGACACTGTGGCGGATGCCTGGCACTCCACCCATTGCAGCGACCCCTTCCGGCGACTCATGCAGCGCATGCAAATCACTGCGCGCAAGCTCACTAGCTGGAGCATGCGAACTGTGGGCAACGTTCGCCTCAAGCTCGCTATCTCCAGAGAGCTCCTTCTCAGGCTGGACACGGCGCAGGAGAGCCGGCCCCTGTCCCCGCACGAAGACTGGCTTCGACGGCAGATCAAGGCCTCCTACCTCGGCCTCGCCTCTCTCGAGCGCACCATCGCCCGACAGCGCGCCCGCATCGCAACTCTAAAGGACGGCGACGCTAACACATCATTCTTTCACCGGCAATGCACGTATCGCCGGCAGAAGAATCGGATTCATTGCCTCACTGTGGACGGCGCCCCAATCTCCGCCCCCCGCGACATGGCGGCCGCGGCCTACGCGCACTTTGACGCCCTGCTCGGCCACGAGACGCCCCGCGACTGCAGCCTTGACCTCTCCGAGCTGATCACGCCCACCAACCTCGACGACCTCGACGCCCCCTTTGACGCCGAGGAAATTTGGAACGCTGTGAAGCGTCTCCCCGCTCGCAAGGCTCCGGGCCCGGACGGCTTCACCGCAGAGTTCCTGCGTGCGTGCTGGCCCATTGTTCGACAAGACTTCGTCGACGTTTTCCAGCAACTGTACGAGCTGCGCGGTCGAGGTTTCTGCTCCCTCAACCAGGCCCCGCTCACCCTGCTACCGAAGCGCGCGGACGCACGCGGTCTCGGCGACTTTAGGCCTATAAGCCTAATTCACCTCGTCGCCAAGATCTTCGCCAAGGTCCTCTCGCTCCGGCTCGCGCCGAAGCTCTGCAACCTCGTCAGCACTTGCCAGAATGCCTTCATCCCTAGGCGCAGCTTGCACGACAACTTCATCCTCGTGCGCCAGTCTGCACGCCTCCTGCACCAGCTCGGGGCCCCTCGCGCCCTCCTGAAACTGGACCTCGCTCGTGCCTTCGACACCATCAGCTGGCCGTTCCTATTCGAGGTCCTCCGGCAGTACGGCTTCGGCTACCGCTTCCTGGAATGGCTCGCCATCTTGCTCTCCTCGGCCAGCACGAAGGTGCTCATCAACGGAGACCCCGGCCCCACCATTTGGCACCGGTGTGGCCTTCGCCAGGGCGACCCAGTGTCCCCGCAGCTGTTCGTCCTCGCCGTCGACACGCTCGGTCGCCTTCTACGCCGTGCCACGGAGCTGGGCGTCCTGCAGCGATTACACCCCCGGCGCCCGATCCCCTCGGTCCCCCTCTACACCGATGACGTGATCCTTTTCTGCCACCCCACCGTTGCCGACATCACCGCCGTCAAGAGCATCCTGCTGCTCTTCGGCCGAGCCTCAGGCCTCCTCGTCAACTACAACAAAAGCTCGGCCACCCTGATCCGATGCACCGCTGATGAGGTCACGGCTGCTGTCAACCTGTTGGGCTGCCCCCTCGCCGAGCTCCCGATCACGTACCTGGGCATCCCTCTGACTCTGCATCGCCCGACAGCCGCACAGCTGCAGCCCGTCGTCGACAAAACGGCCAGCATGCTCCCCACCTGGAAGGCGCATCTCATGAACAAAGCCGGCCGCCTTGCGTACGTCAAAGCCATCCTCAGCGCAATACCGATCCACCAGCTCCTCGCCCTCACGCCACCCAAGAAGACCATCCGCGCACTCGAGAAAATTCAGCGCGGCTTCCTGTGGGCTGGGCGCGCGGAGGCAAACGGAGGCCACTGCCATGTCAACTGGCAGCGCGTCGCTAGGCCGCTCTCGCTCGGTGGCCTCGGCGTGCGCGACCTCGGACGGACCAGCCTTGCGCTCCGCACCCGCTGGTTATGGTTCAGCCGCATGGACAACACCAGAGCATGGGCAGGCCTCGACCTGCAGTTCACCGCTGAGGAGCGCTCATTCTTCTTCGCCTCTACCACCATGCAAATCGGGAACGGCACGGAGGCCCTCTTCTGGGAAGATCGCTGGATCGACGGTCGCTCCGTCTGCGAGATCGCGCCACTCCTCTACGCCTGCACCCCCAAGCGCCGCCGCAAGCTCCGGACCGTCGCCGATGGCCTCCAGGCCAACAAGTGGGCACGGGACATTCACGGCACGATCGGCATACACGAGATCGGGCAGTACCTACAGCTCTGGCAAACTATCAGCGCCATGACACTCTCCGCCGAGCCAGATCGCCTAGTCTGGAAGTGGAGCACAAGCGGCGTCTACTCCGCCAAATCAGCCTACCTCGCCACTTTCAATGGCTCCTTGGGCTGCGATGCATGGAAGCTCACCTGGAAGAATTGGGCGCCGCCGCGCGTCCGCTTCTTCCACTGGCTCGCCCGCCTGGACCGATGCTGGACTGCCGACCGCCTCGCCCGCCGCAGCCTGCAGCACCCCGCACGCTGCCTCCTTTGTGATCAGGCCCCCGAGACCATGCACCACCTCACCCTCGCCTGCCCCTTCACCAGACAGATTTGGCATGAGGTTCTGCACTAGCTCAGGCTCCCCTGCGCCCCGCCCGACAGAGAGCCCTCTCTCAACGACTGGTGGCGCACGGCGCGACATGCCACCCCAACACTCATGCGCAAGGGCCTCGCCTCCGCGACCCTCCTCGTCCCATGGATGATATGGAAGCACCGCAACGACTGCGTCTTCAACAGAGGCCAGCCCTCGACGACCGACCTGCTCAGGAAGATCAAAGACGAGGCCACCCTCTGGGCCAGAGCTGGCGCCCTCGGGCTTCGTGCCATCTTGCCCCAAACCTGGGACGTGCACTAACATGCCCTCAGCCTTGTAATTCCCTCCTAGGAGGATTGTAACCGAAACCCTCTTTCCAAAGCAATGAAATGCAAGCTCTTCTTGCGTTTTCTCGAAAAAGATCCACGCCATAGTTTGTTACCCTCTTGAGATGCCACCCCCCCCCAAACATCATATCTTGAATCTTCCTGTCTGAGTTGGCAAGAATCTGATCCTTGCACAAACCGCATGATTCTTCTTGCTGATCTTTATTTAATTATTTATATGCTGGGACAGTATCAATGCTAGTTGTATTTCGGATTGGTTTGGGCCTCGAATCTGAGTGGCCTGATCTGAACACGTCACCTGCCAGTCAGATCTCTGATTGTTCTGAACCTTGATCAATTCTTCCATGTTTGACTTAGGGATGGGAACTTGACTTGCCTTTATAATTTTAGCCTTCTGTCTTGATCTGGCTTCGCTAGTGTGAAGTTTCAACCCTTTAATCCGGTTTCTGTGTTTCTGATTCAGCTCCCTGCCTGACCATTGCAGGAAACTATCGTCTGCTTCAGATTGGGGTGCATTGAGTTTGAGCTGTTGAGGCACAAGTTGAATGGGTTTAGTGGTGCAGGGAAGGGAATCGGATGGAGCATCTCAGTGTGGTGGGGTACAGGGGGATGGATACATCGCAGCATCGCTGGCAAGTCCACTGCAGAAACTGGTGTGTCTGAAACACATATAATGCGCCTTTTGTATATGTTTTAGTGAAAGCATAAATTTTATTCTTCACCAACAGCCTGGTTTCTGTTTTACGGTGTGATTGGATCGGGCCGATAATCGCGGGCCGAATATAGTAGTGTGCATTTGCTTGACTAAATACTACACCAAATAGTGGAGTATTTTTTTTTCTTTACACTGAAACACAAAGGTGTATTTGTTCCACTGCTGCCTGTTTGCTGCAAGTACGTACATTCCAGTTTTCCTGTATACAACTAACCCTAGTAACAGTAACATGCTTGGTCAATCCAAACCCTTTCAATAGTATTTTTCCACTAAATTATTTACAGCGATCTATGAGAATCTCCAGTTCACCAAAACCTTTCTTTTCCGGAGTATGTTTGAGCACAAAGCACAGGGCACTGTATTTGATAGCAGATTCCGTGCGAAAAGCCTCATCACTAGCAGCGGATTAGGAATCCGGGCCCTCCTCTCCTCCTTTGGCCCGTTTTCTCCCCATCCACACCACTACTGGAATCGCTCCTCCCCTTTCTTCTCCCCCACCCCCTTTTCCCAGCTCCTCGCATAGCCAGCAAGACCGGATCGATCAGCCCGAGCCCCCTGCGACTCCACCGCCGCGCCGTCTCACCGCCGACGCCCCAGTCCCACGCCCGTCGCCGGTCCCGCTCTTCCTCGCCGCCGGGACGCCGCGCTCCTGCTGTTTACCCCCCACCCCGTCCCGGCCTCCCGCCGTAGGGTTCTGAGGTACGAGCTCGATTCCATACCCCCGGTGGCCCTCGTGATTTTCTGGGCGCACCGTCTGGATCCGCCCCGGGTCTCACCCCCAGGCTTGGTTCACCGGGCCTTTCAGGGAGAGCGGAAGGGGGCGGAGGAGGGGACTAGGGCCGGAAGAATCAGGGAGCGCCGGCGGCCGGCGGCGACATGTCGGGGGAGGACGTCCGCAAGGTCTCTCGCCAGGACATACAGCTCGTCAGTATCATCATTTCACAACTGACTAACACTACTTGTGCTTTGCTGCATTTTCCTGCTTCATGTCTCTCTGATATTTTCGTTTATTTTTCTGCTGATTCCTGTCCATTCAAGCTAGCTGCGGTCTAGGTCAATATATCATGCGTGGCGTGTGCTATTGCTTGTTGATGTTGAAACGCAAAGTCGCAAGCAACCCATATTTGTTATTTTTGCTTGTGGGTTGCGGAGCAGACTTTGGATGGGATTCCTTGCTCTTGTTATGGCATATGCTATAGTTAAAATTGGTAAGTGGTTGCTTGCATATATCGATGACTCATGTTGCTAGTAACTACTGGTGCAGGTCCAGAATCTCATTGAGCGCTGTCTCCAGCTGTATATGAACCAGAAAGAAGTGATTGATACCCTCTCCCTTGAGGCCAAGATAGAACCGAGCTTTACTGAACTTGGTAATGGTCTTTACTTTATACACTCAGATATATCTTTATCCTACTAGCTATGAGGTCTCAGGATTGGTAAACAACATCATACTTCATACATAATTGGCCAGATGGCTGAAACTGTGGGCAATTTCTTGTTTGCACAGAATAAATCAATGCTTTTGGTACAAACCATGTCTCCAGTGTTGCGTCAAGAACTGTTATATGATGGCTAGTTAAATCTTCTGTTTTTAAAATAAACCTGGTAAAAAATGTTCAGTTCCCCTCCTTTTGACCTCTCAGAATTCATTAGTATAATTTTCGAACATAATGGAAACATCTTGCAAACCACAATATGTTCTCTTCATTTGTGCCTCCTTATGTATTTATGCCAACGGAGATATTTCCTAGTTCCCATTTGTGCCTTGAAATTGTGCAACTTGACGACACAACATAAGCACTAGCAGAATGCTTGTGTAGATGTAGAAGATTCAGTTGATAGGCTCATAATGTGGACTTTGTTGGCAAATAACACAAACAAGACATCATATATTCATGTTCAAAATCCCAATTGTTTGAAGATTGATTTGCATGAGCTGCTTTGTGCTGAAGGTTTACCAGTGGACTGTAGCTCCATTAGCATGATAACAGACCTACTAAAGCCCTGTTCGGCAGTCATCCAGCTCCATGGAGCGCACGGAGCGACCCTTCGGCCACTCCGAGAAAATAGGCTGCGGCCCGCTCTGCTCTGGCGCGGAGCTGTGGAGCGGAGAGCTGCCGAACAGGGCTTTAGTAGCATACATGTGAAAATGTTTGAACATGCTAGGTGGAACTGGCATGGATAACATTCCCCGAACTTCACGAGCATTCTCTTTCATCTCTCCAAAATATTAAATCTCATTCTATCTTGTAAGTTCTTTTCAAATGAGTAAATTGTATGATTGGTCCCCAAACTTATGGCATCAGTTCACCTGGGTCCCTGTACTCTCGAAGTGCACTTCAATGCCCCTAATGTGGAATAATTTGCTAACTAGCCGTCCTAATCCCACTTCTGTGTCTTCTTTTGTCAATGTGGCGCACCTGGTGGAAGATATAGCGTCCATGTTTTTTGCGAACTTACTGAAAACCCTTCTGGCCTATATAAAGCTCATCAAAGCCTTCTCTTTGACCCCGTTCGGTGTTGGAGCTTTAGTTTGGCTTAGGTGAGTGAATCAAACACTGTTTCCTTGATCACCAATAGGCAGCACACCTGGTTTATTAGGACCACTCATTTAAAATGTTCAGGAAATCGCTAACTGGTAACTGCTCGGCCGGCTGGCATGTAGGGGATTAATAGGTGAATCAGCCAGTTAATTTGCTGATAAATCAGTTAATCGGCTACTTGGTGACCCACTGAACAGGGATTAATTGGCCAGTTAACTGATCTATCAGCAAATATTTGAACACTGCTTATTTTCATTACAATGGCTAGTGAAGTTTGAGTGGAATTGCATCCACCAGGAAATTCAACATTCAGTTTGAGTAAAGATAGATCATAAAGTAATTGGTAACATATATCCTGTTTGTGGAACACAAGTCACAAAATATGAATCATAGCATCAACTCTGTAAGTTGTAATAAGCTGCCAGTGACTTTCTGAACTGGCAATAGGATTTGTTACTGAAAGTGCATGTGTAACTACTAACTAGCAAGCAGTGGGACACAAAGCTCCATATAAATCTAATACTTAAAAATATTAGCCAAGCCAATTATGGGCATAGTTTTTATGCCATAGTGAATCTTGTGGTGACCGACTTTGTTCATAACTCTATAACGCTTATGGCGTATGACGAGGCGACATCATAGACATGCCCTGACTTTGTGTGGTAGCAAATTAGATCACTACATAGAAAAACCTAGCTCTGTATGACAAGTTGATAACTAATTAATTCACTAATTGAGTTGTACATGACTATACCTTGTTGTTGGCCATATAGCACACACAGTGTTCTTTCCACTTGCACCACTAAGTATACTAAATGTGTTCAGTTCACAACTCCACATGGTAATTAGCAATGAGCAAGATTAAATAAACAGAGAAGATGCACTGCACTAGCCACTGCTCACAGATATACTAGCAGTACACGTGGATTGCAATGAGCAAGATTAAATAATCAAAGCCAGCATGATTAAAATATGCACTGCACTAGCACTACATTTCTGCATATATACTAGTGCACAACATGTACGGAACAGAGGAGTTTTGTAGAGGAAGAAACAGAGCACATCGCAGCAGAGGAGGAGGAGGGCATCGTAGCATAGGGGAAGAAGAGAGACGGGGAGGAAGAGGCAGGGAGAAGAGAGGGGAGGAGGAGGAGGAGGGAGGGGTAGCTTGCCTCGCCGGAGTTGGCTCTGAAGCTAGCCAGAGAGGTGTGCTGCACCCGCGTTGATCTGTGGATCAGTGGATGGGGACGGAGCGAGGTGGAGCTGATGCTCGCCTCCGTCCTGGAGCTGGGCGGAGAGGAGGTGATGGACGGGAAGATGCGCCTTCGACCTGAAACTGGGAGGAGCTGTATGGGGGATGATGGGAAGAGGCGCGCTGCCCACCACAGCAAGGTCAGAGAGAAGCCCGGTGGCCTATTCTCTCTCTCTTGGATCAGAGAGAAGCCTGATACCCGCCCACCCTACCTATTTTTCGTG
>NC_057813.1:565117856-565130746 GCF_018294505.1 Triticum aestivum
TGCACTCTGCTTGTGACGTCGGAAATCGCCTAAGTCGACTCCAACCTCGCCACTTCAATTGCAAACAGGCTCCATGCCTCTGTAACAGATGCCACAGACATGTTTTGTTGTGAGGGTTGACGTCTTGGCCTTGACGGGGCCACAGTGGTATTATCCTTGTTATGGCGACAAGATGGGGATGCCATAATGCTACGATTATGGGTGGTATGTAACTATATATCACAGTTCTGTTGTATAAAAACCAAAACGAACTTCTGTATTTTTGAAGGTGTTGGTGCAACCTTCGATTGCACATGTTTGGCATGAAATCACCTCAATTGGTGGGTTAAGGACATATGATTTATGGCACACCAGGGACCTGCATATGCACTTTGGGGGTACATGGACCTAGATGAACCACCCCTCAACTTCAAGGATCCCCTTGTATATTGCACTCTTCGTAGAAATGTGTTTTTCTTTTGTTGTTATTCTCATCCATAATCTTATGTTCTTACTCTGTTCTTTCCAGTTTGGCAAAAACTTGAGGAAGAGAACCGTGAATTTTTCAAGGCATACTATTTGAGGCTGATGCTTAAGAATCAAATAACGGCCTTCAACAAGCTTCTTGAGGATCAGTTCCAGCTTATGAACAAAGACTATTCTTCAGGGATCCCTTCTATGCCTCTTACCAATGGCTCCAACTCCACAACATGTAAGACATTATTTTTTCCCAGCTTTGGAGTTTTCTATGGTGTATGCTTGTCTTTATCTGGTGTAATAATGTAATTTTGTCTCACCATTTAAGTAACGTAGAAACAAGTACAAAGTAATCTCTGAGAACTTTCTCAAGAAGTTTATGTTTACTTTGTCAAAGTGGTATTGCTGCTCAAGAGGGCTATGTTTGTTGCCTCCGCTTTCCATACTGTATTGACTTGCTGATCAATGCCATTTTAACATGGTCTGCTATTTTCCTTGTTTCAGTGAAGCAAAACTCGTGCTTTTTACCAGAGTCTGGTCCCATGTCTGCAATGCCAAATGGTGCGATGCGCAACGGAAGTTCAGGTGGTTTAGTAAATGGAACATCATCTGGTGATCAGTCAATTTATGGTGGTAAAAACATTCACGGTCCTCACAGTGGTATGGATGCTTCAACCAGCGTGCTACCAGCCCAGAATGCATCTGCTCTGCTTTATGGTGCAGATAATAATGGTACAACAATAAAGACAGAGTCAAGCTATTCGAGCAACGCTGATTTTGCTTTCTGTGGGAACGCTTTCCTTGAATCATGCCAATCAATTGGCGATGCCTCGGGTGGTTCCTTTAGCAGCTCAGAGTTGAACGGGCAACCACTGAATGATGCACTTCTGGATATGGAGTCATCGTCATTTGGCTTCTTGAGCCAGATTCCCCGGAATTTCAGTTTTTCAGACTTAACAGAGGGGTTCAACCAAAATACAGGTACATTAATGGGAGAGAGTTTTCCATTGCTTTTCTTTTCTTATTTGAGCACCTTTTCACGTAAAGTCCATTGGCTGTATACGTTATTTATCTACCATTTTGTTGTCTGCAGAAGTATTGGAGAATTATGGCAGGTCACCATTTCTATCTTCTGAGCCAAATAACTTCTCAGATTCTACAGGTGGAGAACATACAGGTAATCCATTTTCATCCAGTCTTCTTTTCGAGAGCCAGCTGTGAGTTATATTAGCGCATGCCACCGTCTTCACTTTTTCGAAAATTGAGAGGACCTGTGTAATATCTATTAGCAGGAGAAGAAAAGGTCCTCTAGCATTAGTTTGGTGCCTGCCACTGTGCATGCTCGATGTGTATTTTTCAGTTATTATAGATGCTGTGGGTGCATGTTAGCAGTGTGCTATTACAGCTATTATACACTTCTTATGAGAGAACTAATTTAATCAACTGAAGTTCTTCTCCCTTGTATTTTCTTGTCTGGCTAGTCTTGTGCACAGAGCATGGGGCTTCTTGTAGTTACTTCTCGTTTACTAATGTCTCATGCTGTGTGTGCAGGCTGAGCAGCTACCCGCCGTTTTGTACATATTCATGGAGAACTTGAGCACCTTTCATGCTAGCCTTTTCCCTTGTCAGTCCCGATGTCTTGTAATGTAGAGTGTGTGTTAAGTTGTAACTTGATCAAAAGATGCAGCAGATCTGGCCCCCGGTCGCTTGCCGAAGGTATTGTAGTTGTGCCCTGCCTTGTACATTGGTGTTGTGCTGTAAGATCAGCATTAGTAGCTGTGATATTAAATTTGCTGGGTTAAGGGGTTATGTTCTTGTCTGGCATGTACAACAGAAGTTTATTAATTTTAAGTGAGAGTTTAATTTGTGATGGCCATAGTCAGATACTCAGGATGAACATACATTGGTTTCACGCGATACATTGTAATCTGAGTGCAAGAACTCGCATGAATTTCTTGCAAACAAGCACTAGACGTACACGGATGAACTTACTTTTTCTTCCTCAAGATCCTAATACACTGCAAATAATTTCTTGACACAAAAAATGTCTTTTACATCTCAACAAGGGGAAGAAAAACAGAGGGAATTGTGACTCTAACAGATTGTTTTCCCGTCGAAACCGTGGTTACGATAGAATCAACACATGTATCAGTTGCATGGAGAACATCATCAAGCCAGCGCTTGAAGGAAAACATCATCTCCAGGTAGGTAGGTATGTACTCGTCAGACAGCAACAATTCACTCATCTCAGAAAATTCAGAAGCCCTTGAGCTTGCCGGTGAGCCCGGCCAGCTCCACCCATTTCTCCAGCGCCGTCGCCGACGACACGAACGCCGACTTGGACGAGTTGATGTCGCTCTTGCTCACTGCAACAAGAATGGAAAGCGAGACGATCACCATTTTCGTAATTCTTCCACTGCTAGAGCGAAAAACTGATGAATAAGTACATACCTGATGTGAATAAGGAGGACAGCGAGGAGTTGAAGCTGTCGACCGCGCTCTTCTCCTCACTGCTCGAGCTGAACTGTAGCACAGATACGGTGATAGAAATCAGATGAAATTGCACTTGAAAAGCAAATTAATTCTGCATGTAAGTATCTGTGTTCTGTTAAGAGCATGCGTGCCTTGGAGAAAGCTGCATTGACGTTCTGCACCCACGGCGCGTCGGGGGCGGGGCCGAGGACGTCGCCGGCGGCGGCGAGGTCGTCCTTGTCAATGGCCTGCCCCACCTTGCTCAGCTTGTACACCAGGTCCTGCAGGTACCCTGTGGTTAAGGATTAATTGCTAGCACAAGTTTGCAAAGCATCACGGATCAGTACTACTACTACAAGGCATGGCTGGTTTTGCTGATCGACCGAGCCGACCGACCTGTCTCCGCGGCGGAGGAGCTGATGATCCCCTGCTTCTGGAGCCGCTTCTTCTTGTCCTCCTTGACGCGCTCCAGCAGCTCCATGTCGTCGTCCGCCTCCAGGATGGCGGCCCGAGCGGCGCCGCCTGAGGAGGAGCCGGCCAGCGCGAGCGCGGCCAGCAGGCACGACGCGATGCCGCGGCGCCTCCCGACGACGGCGGCATCGCGCCGGCCGTCCTGGCCTGCGCTGCTCGCCACGGCCACCCCTCTCGACGAGGCGGGTTTCTTGGCGGTAGGATGCGGTAGCACGGGGACCTCCTGAGCCGGCAAAGGCTTGGACGCCGCCGCCCCGCCGCACCCGGCGAGCGTCCACGCCTCGGTGACCATGGGCACCATACGATCGACGGAGAGAGTTCTTGGCTCTCGCTCAGGAGGTTGGTGGGGAGCTGCGGCCGGCGTCTTGTGGGGAAATCGGAATGCGGAATGCGGAATGAGATGGTCGAATGGGATGGAAGTGCGTGTCCCCTTATCTTCGCTATATCTCGCCGCGATCGTCACAGCCACAGACGGGTTAGCCTCACTCGGCCGCGCCAGTATGGGCAGGGAGACGCTTCGACACGCGTACGTGCGTGGGCTGTGGCCTCTCGCGGACGACGAACCCCCTTGGCCGCGTTGGGTGCGCGCGGCAGCCGAGGGAAAATAATCCTATACGACCTGGTCTCACATCGCATCTGGTAAGACCCTCTCCAGAAGATGCCACGTGTCCTTCATCAATCTTGATGCATCTTTTCTTCCCCATCCTCCTAACGATGCCCAGCCCGCCGCCAGCACTCGTCGATCTAGTCGCCTCCGCTGCTCGTCTAGCCTGCCGCCCATGTCCGGCGAGCTGGCAGGCGGACAAAAATCACACACCCGATACGACAAGGGGCGGAAGAGGCATAGAAGCCACGGGAGCGGCTACTCCATCGAGCCGGTGGTGGGAGCACGGCGAGCTCGCCGCCGACCAGTGCGCTCCCTCTCTGCAAAATACGACAGCCCGGGCCGACCGTATACTCGATCTAGCACGGCAGCACCAGCCACTACAGCCACGGCAGCCGTGTCCAGTCAGCGCTCCCACGAGAAGTGACTAGATTCCGTTTCGAAAAAAAAGAAGAGAAGTGACTAGATTAATGCTGCCCTGCCCCTTTCAAACGAAAGGTCACTTTTTTTCATGGTAATACGTGTCTCATTCATATTATAAAAAACAAAGTACAAGTCACGTAAAGACCGACATGACAAAATTGAAAAGATAGCAGAACATCTCTGAGCTTGACACCAATGCCCGTCACTTGCCTCCGGCACCACCACAGTAGCCACCGAAGAAAAGAATGACGAATCACCTTCTCACCTGAGCTCGACGCGGCTCCATCACTGATATGCAGCTTTGCGGACCTCCAAGGTGACTCACCAAAAGTGAAGCCCTTACCGTTGAACGAATCAGACCGGGCAATACCCCGGACACGCCGTCGAACTCCAGATCTAGCACCCCACCACGACTAAAATGCCGAAGGAGGAAACCATATCTGCCATCCACGAACCACGAGCCCAGCACATGCTCCGTCTTCCAGATGTCGTCGATGCAGACCACAATCTGCATCCGCTCCTGGATTACCTCCCAAACTCCGCGCCGACGCTGGAGCAAACGCCGTCGCAGCGGCGGAGCCCGAGGACACAGGTCCACCACGAGGATGCCACCGCCGCCACGCCATCCTTACTTGAACAGACTGGTTTCCAAATCCATCCCCAACCATAGGACCGATGGCCTCGTTAGGAAAGGATCCGAAGAATTTTTGTTCAGCGTTGTCATCATCGCCGCCAAAGCAAAGACGATGAACAACCTAAAAAACTAGACTACAAGAGAGTAAAAACGATCCACACGCGTGGATCCGGCGACCCCCTCACCACCGATGACCGAGGTCGCCGGCGGAGGGGAGCCGCCGGAGAGCGGCGTTGGAAGACCGGCCTCTCCTGGGGGCGGCTAGGGTTCCAGCCGCTAGGGACGAGAGGAAAACAGGGACGAGATCGGTCTAACTTCACGAGGTCACCGGCAAGTTTCCCGGCGCCGCCGATGACTCGCGTCGTGGTAGAATAAAAGACGGTACGGGGTGTTGTAGCACATAAGGCCGGGACAAGGAAAATGGGATTCGGTTGTTTGCTTAGAGATTCGTGGTCCACGTGTACACCGATGGAATGGGTCGTTCTGTTGGGAGCCAGCGACCCGGTCGCATAAGATTTTCCGGTACCGTATGTCACGTCCCGCACACGCGCAGACGGCGCATCACATGCACAGCTAGCGATGGAGGCCGAGGGCGCAGCGGAAGAAGGACAATGTTAAACATCGGGAACCGAGGGTAGCTCACGTGATTATTTTCTTTGGGCATTGGCATTCGCATTTTACTGAATTTATTTTAGACTTTCCAGTGATATCTGGTCAATAAGAGGAGACACCTGTGATGAATTTATCAATCTCAAGATATTATTCTGACTTAGTATGTTGAAGGTGCTCATAGGATGGGGCATGCATGTGTGCGTTCATAGTTGTGAGTGTAAGATTGTGTATGTGAGCATCTGCGATTGTACTATGTTAAAAAAATATAAATGTTAAACACACATATTAATATAGTATTTAATGGCCTATTATCCTAAAAAAATAGAGTATTAGAGGCCTATCTGATTGCAACCTGAAATAGTGTGTAGTATATAATGGATCCAATGGTCGGTATTAATTCCTCAAATTTCTGCCATAGGACATTTCGGTAATTAACTATTAGTGTGGATTTTTTCTTTTTAATTTTATAATAATGTAATTAATAACAACGCAATGCCATTGCCATCTCGACGACGCAGCCATGTCAGTTCGTCTCCCATTCCTCACTCAATGGCTCGACGCAGTCGCCCGACGGCCGTCTCCTCGGTCGCACAGGGTCGACCGCTCTGCGTTGAACGGCCTCCGGTCGCTGCTCCAAGATCTTCCTCCCTTGCATCCCAACGAAGACGTAGCCGCCTCGTCCGGCATGGCGGCCCTCTCCCCGCATGTATGTACTTCAGTCGGTGGCCTGAAATCGCTTCTCCTCTGGCCCTCTCTCCGTCGCGCACGTACGTCACCCGACGCCCACTAATCTAAGCACGCTGCACGCAGAGCAGCAGGCAGCAACACAAGCCTGCAGATAGCAGAGGAAAGGACTGAGGGGGAATGTGAATGTAGCGAAGGAGAGGGCGGAGAGGGGAGGCGAAGGGCGTTGCCTCGGCATCGGTATGGGGTGCGAGGTGGCCGCCGTGTGGTCGTGGGAGGCTCAGAGCAACTCTATCAGACCCCGCATCCGGCCGGCCCACAAAATGCGTTTGCAGTTCGGGGGAAACCGCTTTTGCGGGCTGGCTCGGACGGCCGCAGACGCAGACCCCCCAAACGGACCTGTATAAAAGGATATTTGCGGAATATACTTTTTTCCGGGTCGGCTTTTGCGGTGTCTATTCGAACACCGCCGCATCGACCCGGAAACAGAAAACGCTCAATTTTCGCATTTGACACAAGTTCCCACAAATAAGTTCAAATTCAAACAAACATAACACAGTTTTACACGTAAATAAAAGCCAAGTTCAGTACGACAAACACAAAAGAGGGCCTTGCAAAAGTTACGGCCATGTTCGTCACCATCTTGGTCGATCTTCACTCCGCGCCACCGAGTCCATCTTGAAGTTTATCGGCACCACCGAATCCACCTCCGGCGCTTGTCCCAACTCCCGTACCGAAATGATCGACATTGCCACCATATGAAGCAGAGAAAACATCTCCGAAACTGTAACACGGACCGGCTGACGCGACCATTCTCCTCTTCAAGATTTCTCTCCTTGCCATATCATGCCATGTTTTGGTGAGGTCGTCCATGTCATCGCGGTTCATTGACATGATCTTGTTCTCTTTGGCGAGCAATAAGTACATGGATTTGTTTTCAGCGGCGCGTGCTCTTCTCTCCTTAATGGTAGCTTTGCGGAGCCCCTCTTCCTTGAGCAATTGCCACTTTTCTTGCTTTTCTTTTGCCTTCTTCTCGGCCAACTCTTTCTTGATCTCCAATGACTTCAACAACATCAACTCGTTTGATTGCACCATGGCATCAATCTTCTCCCTCAAGCTCGATGCTTCTTGCTCTCTCTTCGTTTCTCCTTAGTCTTCTTGTCGCCATCGGGCTTGTTCAAATTTCTTGGGCCATCATCATCCTCATCTTCATCCATGTTTGTAAGCGAGCCTCTCTTCGGTGGGGATTCTTTGTCGATCAACTTCCACTTCTCGCACTTTTGGAGCAACTCCCAACAATGCTCTAGTTTGAAGAATTTGCCTTCCGAAGCTTCCATGTCTTTGTATCTATGTTGGCAATCTTGTCCTACATAATGTGAACAAAGTGATGTAATCAGTTCTCATGATGCAAATATGATTATGCACAACTTGAACAAAGGCAAAACAAACTCACATAGTCGGATTCCACGGTCCCACTTGGAGGTGCATTGCGTACTTGCTCCAAGCAAGCTGCCCAACGGCTGCACATAGGCTTGATATTCTCCCAATGCCCTTGAAACGACCGAAATGTGCGTAAAGTCCTATTGGGATACTTTGCCATAATGGGGAAGTACTGATCTTCGATCCTTTGCCAATATCTCTTTGGCGGTTTGAGAAGTACCCGTGCATGCATCAAGAGACACCGCACTCCATGCTCTGATCAAAGCTTGATCTTCCAAGATCGTGTAGTTCTTCGATCTTTGGCTTTTCTCAGATTTTGATTGCGATTGCTCAAACGCTTCCGATTCGATCTCCACCAATTCGTCCTCACAACCATGATCATCCACGCCGCCCTTCGTTTCATTGTACTCGAATGCGGCGAACGGGGTTTGATCAATGTCAACGGCATTGGTGTCCAACAAATTCGCGAACTCGGCAGTTGCATTGTTTGAACCACCACTATATTGAACGATAACAAGTCACGAGCTATCGCAAAAAATGGCGAAAACGAAAGGAAAGCGCCATGACCGAAGACGCATACCTTCTGGCCATTTCGTCGAGCACCTCGCTTGCGGGGGGAGCATCACCATTGAACGGCATCGCCGGGGCACCTCTTTCCAGGATGGAGTTCGAGGATGAAGGAGGTGGCTTGTTTGTAGCCGGATTCCTCTTCATCTTGCCGGTCGCGGCCTTGGTGACCTTCTCTGCCGCCGGCCGAGATCGCGCAGCAGCGTTGGCGCCGGGAGCGCGAGCCTTGGCGGCGGGGGCTACCGGATTCCCGCCCTGCACGACCATGTTGCCCTACCGCTTGCGGGCAGGCAGGGCGCTAGCTTGAGCGACGGCGGGGCCAACATGGCCGGCGACGAGATCCGCCCGAGGGAAAGGGGCGTGCGCGACCTCGACGGTGACGGGGGGCAGCAGGGAGTCGTCCATGACGGTGAGGGACGGCCACGGAGGATGCACCGGAGCGTGCGGCGGCGGGGCAATGGTAGCGGAGGGTGGGGGGAGCGGGAAAGGCCGTGCGAAAATGTCCCTCCCGTCAAATCTCGCCGCGGATACGGGCTGAGCTCGGGTCGGCCTCCCAGCCCATGAAACTAAAAGTTGGGGGAGAAGTTTTGTCGTGTCCCGCAAAAATATTTACGGGCCGGGGCGGGATGCGGGATCTGATCGAGCAGTTTTTTCCGCCCCGACCCGTACTTTGGCGGTTATTTTGCGGGTCAGGGCAGGATGCAGGGTCTACTAAAGTTGCTCTCATGCCGGTGAGCATGTCATGGGGCAGCGCTTGAATCAGGGTCCGTGGCGCCAGACGAAATGGGCGCTATTGCGGCTTCCATGCGCTCCGGGATGGGAGCGACGGCACGGGATGACATGGGTGTGGGCGATGGCATAGGACGGGCTGACAATGGCCGGCTGCAGGTCAGAAACTCTAGTACATACGGAGGCGTGGTAGCCGCTGGCAATGGCGACGGAGCAGGATGGGCCAAAGGAACGATGATGATGTAACATCCCCAGCCTCACACCATAGTGATCAGCTTTTAATCATGCTAAGTCATCATCATTGCAACTCCTGATCACAGTGGTTAAGCAACTCATTTCAAATTTCTTCTCTAAAAGTCAATTCAAAATTCAAGTGAAGTTTGAAGTTTCTCAAAAGTTGCTAGAAAAATGTTCATCATTTGTCAAAAATTCCATAACAATTATTTGTTAAGGAACACAACATAACTTTTGTGCAAAGATGAGCATTAGCAATTATAACAGCACCAATTCAGCATTTTTAAATGCTATCCTATTTATGAAAAATCCCAAATGAATTCTTCTGGTCTCCAAAATATTTGTGGCACTGTCTAAGATCACCAGGGAATAAAAGGGGCACTCCCCATATTTTTCCTAAGTAAATAGCGTGCCCAAATATTTTCTTACCCATCTCTGTTTATTAAATAAAAAGAAAACAGAAATTAAGAAAGAGGAAAGACTTAAAGCCCACTGTGCTACTAGGCCTAATTGAACTACAGTTGAGGCCCAGCCCAGCTCCTCCTTATCTCCTTCCTCTGTTCATTGAACAGAGGCGTGGCGGCCATCCATCGGCGCCATAGCCGGCAGCGTGCACGCGCCGGCCATCCACTACCTCCCCGCTGTCTATAAGACCACCCCGACGCCCCTGGACGAACCCTAGTTGTCCTCCGCCTTCCCCCGCGCCGTTTTCTTCCTCTCTCGCACACGCCCGAGCCCCACCCGCCTTGTCCATCGTCGTCCTCGTGTCCATCGTCCACCTCATCAGCTGAGGCCTCTGGAGGAGCTGCGTGTGCTTCGTCTACATTGACTCCGAGGAGAAACTCTAGCAGGAGGTCGCCACAACGCAGGGTTCAACGTCGTCTTTTACCTCCGCCACCGCGACGCCATTGACGGATTCGTCGCCGTCGCTGCCCCCCAGCCTCCTCGAGCTCGCCCCCGGAACCGCGGTGAACTCCTCTCCCCCGTTCCCCTTGTTTCCCCCACCGATTTGAAGTCGTTGGCCGTCGACCCCGACGAGTCCGGAGCTCCACTTGCCCTCGGGTCGCGTTCATCGCGCCCCCTGCCCGTGCTCCCGTTGTGTCCTGGCCGCCCGGGGCACTCCCTGGTCGTGCCCCCGCGCGTGCCCGCTCGCACATTACCGCAGCCCTCGCCTCGCTCGTCGTTGCCCGTCCGCCTTCGCCTGCGCCCGATTGCTGGCGCCTATCGCTGCCGCTGATGCTTGCTGCCGCTGCTGCCGCTCACTGCCGTCTTGGCCGCCGAGTGCCGCTCCCCGCTGCCCCGCGCGTGAGACCGCGCCCTCATGCTGTGCTGCTTCCGCCACTGCTTCCGCAGCAGCAGCTTTGCCTAGCCCCGCCGGAGCTCCGCTCCCAGAGCCCGCCTGCGCCGCCGCTGTACTTGCCCCGCCGCCGTTTCCACTCGGCCACACCCGCCCCAGGCCAAGCCGCCTCCGTCGGGCTGCGCCGGACCGCGCCCGCCCTCCGTCGCGGCTGCTCGGGCTCGGCCGCCGTGCGCCTGTGCTAACGCGCGTGTGTGCCGGCCAGATAAGTGTGTCCCCTAGCTAGATGGGCCGGCCGATTTAAGGCCTAATCCCCACTGTTTGGCACTAATCACCCCCTAATGATCCCCCTAGGGGCCCCACCTGTTAATTTATCCTTTTTAATCCATTTAGTAGACAAGTAGTCAATGACACATGGGCCCAATCAACACTTTGATCTCAACGCCTTGACCAGTCAACTGCTGAGTTAGCAGTTGACTGGCCCTACTGTCAGCCTCTCACAACACTCTTTTGGGTAGTACTCCTAAGTTTTTGGATAGGGTAATGTTTACGGCCGGTCGACCGGCTAATGACTCGGCCGGTCCGACGCGCGCCTTAGGGCATGTACAATGGTTGATAAGGTAGTTTTATCTTAAGTCTTGCATGTAATTTAGATATGACAAAAAAAAGAGTCTACAATGGGTCATCTCTTAGCCTTATCTTCAATAACTAGTCATTCCTAAAAATGTGGTGAGACATATTGTGCTAAGAGATCATCTCTTGTCTTCTCTTAAATAAGAGAAGACAAGCCTTTTCTTATGAGTTCTCTCTCCTCCACATCATCATTTATCCTACGTGGCACTCTTAAGATAGCACCATTGTACATGCCCTTATGATCGTTCTCGATCGTGTGACTCGCATGCGCGCTGGACACGTCCGCTGGACACACGCTGCCTTATACTTTTGGACGCGAAGCGCTATCCTCTGTACGCACGCAAAGCTTCCCCACCATTCATTTCTTCCTGAGCTGAGCATCTCGCTTCTCCTCAAACCGCACCTCCGGCTAGCAGCACCAGCGATGACCACCACCTCCGCGCCCCGCCCAGGCGAAGCTTCTAGGCGCTTCCCAACCAATCCGGCCGGTGGATTTCTCCGGCGAACTCATCCCTTTTCTCTCGTTACAAGCCGTGCCCAACCCACTCTCCCACTTCGCGTGTCAGTAGAGGGGGTTGGATGCCCGAGGTGATGGAGCGACGGGCGACGGCGGCTGTGCGTGCGCGTGGTGTCGACGAGAGGCGATGCGGGGGGTGCAGCGAGCGTGGGCAGCGAGCTCTCCGGCAACGTGTTTTTTTTTTGCTGGAAGGGGACTTTTTTGTTGCTGGAACCTCCTGTTCTTTTTGCTACAATCAATTTTTGTGGGATTTTTGCTGGAACCAGACAAATTGTTGCTGGAACCGGCTGTTTCTTTTGCTACAATCAAATTTGTTAGATTTTGATGTGTCACATCCCTGGTCCTGTTATGCACTAGGCTAGACCTTATGTGAGCATCATGTTTTAATTCAAATGAAATTTGAATTGAGGAATTTTCAAAGCCTCAAAAACCTTCTAAAAACGATCAACATTAAAATCTCCTCAAAGAAGTCCAAGAAAATATTCCTCTTAGTCTCTGAAAATATTGCAAAGAGGTAAAACTCAAAACAATATTTTTGGTATCTCAGAGTTAATTATTTTGAGCCTTTGAATTAAATAAATAGCTATTTGCATTGGATATATATTTGATATATAAATAATATATGTCTAATAATTACTGAAACATTTTATGTGGTTTGGTATATTTTAGTTCTAGCCACATAACTATTTTCAGGATTTTATAAAATGGTTTAGTATTTTTACTAAACCAAAACAAAACAGAACAAAATAGAAAACAATAAATAAAAGCAGAGAGAGAACCTACCTCAGCTTACCTGGCAGCCCACCCGCAGCCCAACAGCTGGCCAGCCCATCTGGCCGGCCCAGCCCACCGCCGCTTCTCCCCCTGTCGTCTTCCTCCCCCTCGCCCCGAAGCTGCTCGGTGGCGCGCGCGGCCACGCGCCCCGGCCACCTCCTCCCTGCCTGGCTGCCTCCTCCTCTCCTGGACGTCTCCCGCAGCTCCATGCCACCCCCTGGAACCCCCTCGCACTCTCTCTCGACCCCTTCCCCCTCCTCTGCTCTCTCTCTCGCGCAGCCCGAGCGGAGCTCATCGCCGCCGCTCGCCGTTGCCGCACCCAGAGCCTCCCCCTCGACCCTCG
>NC_057813.1:565131359-565148436 GCF_018294505.1 Triticum aestivum
CCTCATCCTCTCCGACGAGTCAAGCGACCTCGGACGCCCTGCATCGCCGTCATCGAGCCGTCTTCTTCACACACGGCCGCCGGATGCCGCTCGTCGATTCGCCGTCTCCGCCACCTCCCCGAGCCCACCGAGCTGCTCGTCGACCTCGCCGTGAGCTCCTCTGCCGAACCCCTCTCTCCCCGTGCTCTATTTCCCTCCGTAGCCGCCGTTACCACCGCGGCCGAGAGCTTCTCGCCGCCGGCCATGGCGTGGCCGTGGCCACAGCCACCGCAGCTCGCTCCCGAGCCCACCAGCGTGCTCACCGCGCTCCTGCGAACCCGAAACACCCACGGGTGCTCCCTGCCATGCCCTATAGCGCCATCTCCGCGGTTTCCCGAACTCCGGCCGCCGCCTTTGAGCTCGCCGCCGTCGATATAGGCCGCCCCCGGCATAACTGACCGCACCACTCGACGCGCGGGATCTTCAGCGTCACGTAGCTGCCCTCCGCCAGCCATTTGGTCGCCGGAGGAGGAATTCCGACCCCCTCCGCCGTCTCGGGTTTCACCGGCGACGAGCCGTGGACCAAGTCCGGCGAGTTTGACCCCAGTTGGACGCCCCTGACTCAATGACAGGTGGGCCCAGCCCTGTTAGCTAATTAGGATTAGCACTAATCGAATTAGTTAAACTAATTACCCCCCTGCTGACACTGACAGTGGGCCCCACCCCTGGTCAAACCCCAGTCAGCGCTGGGTTTGACCGGGATTAGTTCCTGTGTCACTGACGTGTGGCCCCCACACGTCAGGTTTGACCTGGACCCGCCCTGTTGACCTGATGACGTCAGGGTGAGGTCATGCTGACGCAATATTCATTTTCTGGAATTTAGTTTATTTTATTAATATTCAGGAAATTCCAGAAAATAGCTAAAACTTCAATAAATCATAGAGAATTAACCATAACTCCAAATTAAATGTTTTATATATGAAAAATTATCAGAAAAATTCAAGGAATCCATCTGTACCATTTTCATGCATGTTTGAACAATGTTTGTCCTCTGTTTTGGACAAAACAAATAAAGGGCATTTAAATAACCATATATGGAGTTTGAATTTGAATCTTGTATTCAAACCAACTTCATTTAATCTGTTGCTAGTTGCATTAGCCCAAAACACATTCATATTGCCATGTCATGAGCATGCATCATATTGTGCATTGCATTGATTGTATTTCTTCTTTGTTGCCGGTATCTGTTCCCTCCCGGTAGAGGATGTTCCGACGTTGTGATCGTTGACACTGATGAAGACTCAATGTTATCTTCAGAAGTGCCAGGCAAGCAAAACCCCCTTGTTCATTCCGATACAATCCCACTCTCTCGCTCCTGCTCTCTTTTACTGCATTAGGACAACAACGATTCATCTGTTACCTGCTGCGGTAGCTGAACCCCTTTATCCTTTGCATGACCTGTCATTGCCACAGTAAATAGATGAAACCCACTAGCATGAGTAGGAGTTGTTTGAGCCCTGTTGTGCCTACTCATTCATGCTTGTTTGTCACGCCTGCTACTGCTTAGAGTTGAGTCAGGTCTGATTCATCCGGGATGAATCAGAGGTGTGTGAACATGTCCTACTGTGTGTGAGCTAAGTGTGTGAATACGATTTGGTAAAGGTAGCGGTGAGAGGCCATGTAGGAGTACATGGTGGGTTGTCTCATTGCAGCTGTCCTCAGGAACTGAGTTCTGTGTTTGTGATCCATGATTCAGCTACTACCACGCATTGGGCCCGAAACCAATGGACCCTCTCGGCTTCTTGATCACCCTTGTCCTCTGTCCAGGAGTTGCAAGTAGTTTCTGGTGTTTGTAGTATGCTGGAGGCCGTGCGCAGCGCTGACCGTAGGGGTGGGCTGTGATGCGGTAGGCACGTGGCCGGGTAAACCGGGCGCCCGTTTGGTGTCACAGAACCCTGTTCACATCGTTTGGGGCTGTGAGCGAAACTCCGGCCGGATCTCCTCATGGATGGAACCCGAATAGGCGATAAACCTGGACTAGAGACTTGAGTGTTTAGGCAGGCCGTGGCCGACACCCACGTTGGGCTTCCGCTTGAAGGTTGCCGAGTACATGTCGTGTAAACGGCGGTAAGTGGTGAGAGCGTGTGTGAAGAAGTACACCCCTGCAGGGTTAACATCATCTATTCGAATAGCCGTGTCCGCGGAAAAGGACTTCTGGGTTGCTTATATCAGTTCATAGACAAGTGAAAGTGGATACTCTAAAATACGCAAGATAAGCGTGAGTGCTATGGATGGCGTTCTCGTAGGGAGACGGGAGCGGATCCATAGTGGTGTATTGATATGGTGAATATGTAGACTCGTGTGCGCCACCTCAAAAGAGTTACATTGCAGTCGTAGTTCAGGATAGCCACCGAGTCAAAGCTGGCTTGCTGCAGTTAAACCCACCATCCCCTTTGTTGATAATGATGCATATGTAGTTAGTTCTGATGTAAGTCTTGCTGGGTACATTTGTACTCACGTTTGCCTATTTTATGTTTTTGCAGAGAGACTTCGGTCTCGCTAGTAGTTCCGCGTGGTCTTCGACGTTTAGCTTGTTACCTCAGCTACGATCTTGTGCCCTCGGCAGGATCTGGTAGATAGTCAGGCTTCTCAGCCTTTTTCATTTATAGATGTCTGTACCCAGACATGATAGCTTTCGCATGTGCTTTGATTTGTATGCTCTGATTGTTGGGTCATAAGACCCATGTTTGTAATATCTCGCTCCTCAGAGCCTATTGAATAAATTACTTGAGTCGTAGAGTCATGTTGTGATGCCATGTTGTATTTGCACATATCGAGCATATTGTGTGTATGTTATTGAAATGCTTGGTATGTGTGAGATCTGACCATCTAGTTGTTTATCTTTAGTAGCCTCTCTTACGGGGAAATGTCTCCTGGTGTTTCCACCGAGCCATGGTAGCTTGCTACTGCTCCGGAACACTTAGGCTGGCCGGCATGTGTCCTTCTTCGTTCTTGTGTCTGTCCCTTCGGGGAAATGTCACGCGATGAATACCGGAGTCCTGTTAGCCCGCTACAGCCCGGTTCACCGGAGTCCTGCTAGCCCAGTGCTACAGCCTGGATTCACTCGCTGATGACCGACACGTTCGATGCTGGGTCATGGATGCCTGTCCCTGTAAGTTAGTGCCACTTTGGGTTTACGACTAGCCATGTCAGCCCGGGCTCCTTATCATATGGGTGCTAGCGACACTGTCATATACGTGTGCCAAAAGGCGCAAACGGTCCCGGGCAAAGGTAAGGCGACACCCGTGGGAATACCGTGCGTGAGGCCGCAAAGTGATATGAGGTGTTACATGCTAGATCGATGTGGCATTGAGTCGGGGTCCTGACAGCGTTGGTATCAGAGCTTGACTGCCTGTAGGATTACCAAGCCAAACTGGTCGAAATTGAGTCTAGAAATTCTTTAGTTATATAAGGGAATTGATTGTGGGATGGAACGTAAGGCTCTTTTTACTCCTTATACCTTATGCCCTTCTGATCTGAGTCATCTTATTTTTCCTACGGGGATTAAGAACTAGGCTATCTCTTCTTGCTATTAGGACCACGTGTTACTAATCAGTGGACTTATAAGATTGTTGGATTTAAGTCTCAGTTAAGTTCCTACTACTTCCGTATGTTAATTGTTGATCTCGAAACCTTGATATTGTGCTTCTGAGTGGTTATGCCACCATTTTTGTGAATGTCTCAAATCTTTTCTGAGCATTTACAGCCGTTATGCTGTCCGAGTCATCCCAGGTTTCTAAATAATCTGATGCATTTGCAAAATCCTTTCCCTCTGGTTTCGATGTTCCTTTATGCCAGCTCAATCACACTAATTATTGAGTTGAGGTATTCTATTGTCTTGGCATTTATGTTGGAATTATTATTATGACCCTAGGTGTCTCAGGGGATCATCTAGTGGTCTAGCCATGATTTGTGTCCTAGTGTGATGATTCTAGCCTTTATTCTCGAAAGCATTCCGTGATGCTACTTAGTAGTAGGTATTCTACTCCTGGGTTTTGAACCCGAGATTCACTCTACTTACCTCATGTTGATAGTGTTTGCTAGTTCCTTCAGGATATTAGTAACCTTCGCGATAGTTCTCGAGGTTCGTGGTACATCCTTCTTCCAATTACCATGAACCATTCATGGCAGATGTTTATTGGATCAAAAGATCACAATTAGAGTACTCTTGAGGAGATCTCCATTCATAATCGTGACTCTGCCAGTCCTACCTCTCTGCATGGGTTATCTGGAAGAAATGTTGATCTCGCTCGACATACTAATCTATGCATCCACAACTCAGAAAGTTATATGTTCCTTTGAGTTGTCCCTCTTTAGTTGTCTACTGACCTTCGTCTATCAATTGATAGTCAAGAGTATGCGTGCGTTCGTTTATCGATGCCTATTACTCTTGTGGTCCGTCAAGCCATTCTATCGCGGAATGATAGGAGAAACAAACTCCAGTACCTCTTCCATATCTAGGATTGGGTCAAAGCAATTGTGCTCCGCAGATCAAAATGCCAGCCCAGCTTTTGATTCTGTTCTACCCTGAAGTATTACCGTCTTTATGTCAGGATTTTCATGAGGATTGCACCGGCTCTTGTGAATTCTTGATGTAGTGATACTTCTCGCCATCATTATTCATTCCTCGGTCTTCGTGTTGATGCAACCGGAATACCGACAAATGAATTGTGATGTGTGAAATCAATACGCCTAGCAACCTCGTTGCTGGGTAGTTAAAGGACACTAATTTCATTCTTAGTGTGTTGGTTATTGAATCATCATTCTAAGATTGATCGTGCTACCTAGTCCATTCTCCTGGCTCACTCCTCGATCGATGAGTTAGGATTATTTCAAATCCTTGCTCTATTGATCATATCATCTTGCCCTGAAAAGCAAGATTGTTCTCGAGCTTAGTAACATACCAGTGGTTCATGATTTTCTGAATATCTTCTCAGAAGTATTACCAGGTTGTCACCTGACCGCTATGTTGAGTTCGTGATCAAGTTGGTTTATTCCTGTAAACCACCCCTTCTCCAAGAATCCGTGTTGGATACCCTGAGCTAGTTGAATAAGCTAAACAACAACTTGGAGAGTTGGAAGATAGAAGCTTGTCCGATATAGTTCATTATAAGGGATGTCTTGTATGTGTGTTGAAGAAAGTTGATATCTTCATCGATTGGTCCTTGTGATCAGTTGCTGGACCTATTGTCTTATCAATCCTTTGATTTGAGTGTGGGCTATCGTCAAATCAAATCAGTACCAACGATGCTCGTAATGTTGTCTTATTCGTGGTTGATCCCTCGAGCATGCACCATTACATCTTTGGTCTGACCAATGCTATCACCGTGTTCACTTAACTATGGAATTCCTTTTAAAAGGAAACCTAGATGAATTGTTGTTGAGCCCATTGGCAACATCCTTATCTCCTCCATGATTTGTTGAACATTAAGATAGTGTTGGAAACTTTTGAAAGCATTTCTTCATGCTAGTTCATGAAGCATATGTTCGGATGTAAGAAGTGACTTCCTCCAGTTCATGTGCATTTGATGCAAGTTGCCGCCGTGGATTCGAGAAAGTCAATGTTGTTTCCTTTGGAATCATCCCAAATCAGTCATGCATACGTGCGAAGTATTCTGTGGTTCAGAGACTTGCAACCTCCATTCTATATGGGTCCCTAGCACACCAAGCCACTGATTGATTTGTTCAAGGTTAATAAGTTCTAAGTGCTAGTCCCGAAGGTACCAGACGGATTTGTACAAAACTTCGATATCCTCGCTGATGGTTCCCCCTCCTGAACTCGGTAGTGTTTTATTATAAGACTACTTCGTGGTCATGCTTGTCTGGGACAACGTGTTCACATGTTTGTAGCAGAACCAGCTCATGTTTTGGAGCTTGCTATCATAGTTCATCTCCCGAGAATCCCGCAACGTCATCTCGTCGATTTGTGTTGCAAACTTCCGTTTTTCTTCCTAGACTCGATGAGTCTGGAATATCCTGACACCAACCAGATCTGAATCTCAGGCAGATATGATGGTTGGAACATTTCCCCAAGAACTATAATATTGGTCTCTCGATAACCGGTAAGGTGGATGTAGTGGCCAACACACCCATCCGGTAGACCTGTTATTATAATATCTTGATTGAGGAAGTTGGCCACCTCCCCATAAGGATTTCGTAGGATTTACCTCCCTAGTTGTTCCTTATGGATTCTTGTGCTCCCGAAGTCCGACCTTTACTTGATGTTCTAGATATCAAACCATATCTATGAATGGGTTACACTAGCACATCAAGAAGAACATTAGAAGCGGAGTGCTAAATGTCTCTCGGTCGATCATCCAGATTTTATTTCCTTGGCCTCGCTAAGATGAAATCTGAGAAAGTGTTATCTTTCTTTGCATCTGCATCATCCATCATCATTCATCATGGTAGCAAGTTGTGTTGCCAGGATCCTTGACACGGATATTGGTAAAACTTTGATGAATGTGGAAATGCTCAAGTTCTTGAGAGCACGCACAAGCGCTACGTGTTATCATCGGCACTAACTGGGTTTGCTCTCAGTTTCCTCGGCAATGCTATGACCTTTTCAAACAGTGAATTCACTCTCTATTGTTGGGTTCTTCCCCAGTTACCAGAATCATTCCCAGCATTTGCATTTTGTTCCCAGCTTGCACCGCCAATGTGCCATTCTACCATGGGTCTCTTCCATTTCCGGTGATAAGCAAATTCATCCATTACATTGTCTTCAACAAGGTAATCCACATCATCCAAGTCCGAGTATGCCATTCTACCGACCCCCTCCAAACGATCGCTCGAGAATTGTCCTAGGCTGGTTTAAAGAGTTTCAATGATCTCTGAATCAAAGGTAATTCTTTTGCCACTTAAGGGGATAATCTACGAATCACCCTACTCCAGGATGTTTCGTCGTGGTATCATGGCAACTCAACTCCTCGCTATGTTGACAATCGTTTACCACCTTCTTAGGTGTGGAATTGTTGTCTACCTAGTGAACCTTCGTCATCCGTTTCTTTCCACCCCTCTTGATGTGTATCTCGTGTCTCAACCGAGAGATGGTTCTATGTCTCATTCCGTGAGTTAATCCTGAGTTGTTCGATCTTCGAGGAGATCGACCCTTCTAGAGTCTCCTTCTCTCCAGGTCATGTTGGCAGGATTTCTCAGAGCAAGACTTCAATGACAATAATGGTGATCGAATCAACGCTCTTATGAAGTGCACCCTGGATCGTGAAGATTATACTAGTTGCGTTTCCCCTTCACCTTACCCTACGCTTGAATCTCGGGACGAGATTTTTGTTTAGTGGGGGTGAGTTGTCACATCCCTGGTCCTGTTATGCACTAGGCTAGACCTCATGTGAGCATCATGTTTTAATTCAAATGAAATTTGAATTGAGGAATTTTCAAAGCCTCAGAAACCTTCTAAAAATGATCAACATTAAAATCTCCTCAAAGAAGTCCAAGAAAATGTTCCTCTTAGTCTCTGAAAATATTGCAAAGAGGTAAAACTCAAAACAATATTTTTGGTATCTCAGAGTTAATTATTTTGGGCCTTTGAATTAAATAAATAGCTATTTGCATTGGATATATAATTGATATATAAATAATATATGTCCAATAATTACTGGAACATTTTATGTGGTTTGGTATATTTTAGTTCTAGCCACATAACTATTTTCAGGATTTTATAAAATGGTTCAGTATTTTTACTAAACCAAAACAAAACAGAACAAAATAGAAAACAATAAATAAAAGCAGAGAGAGAGAACCTACCTCAGCTTACCTGGCAGCCCACCCGCAGCCCAACAGCTGGCCAGCCCATCTGGCCGGCCCAGCCCACCGCCGCTTCTCCCCCTATCGTCTTCCTCCCCCTCGCCCCGAAGCTGCTCGGTGGCGCACGCGGCCACGCGCCCCGGCCACCTCCTCCCTGCCTGGCTGCCTCCTCCTCTCCTGGACGTCTCCCGCAGCTCCACGCCACCCCCTGGAACCCTCTCGCACTCTCTCTCGACCCCTTCCCCCTCCTCTGCTCTCTCTCTCGCGCAGCCCGAGCGGAGCTCATCGCCGCCGCTCGCCGTTGCCGCACCCAGAGCCTCCCCCTCGACCCTCGGCGTGCCCAGTAGCTCGGCTACCTCGCCCTCATCCTCTCCGACGAGTCAAGCGACCTCGGACGCCCTGCATCGCCGTCATCGAGCCGTCTTCTTCACACACGGCCGCCAGATGCCGCTCGTCGATTCGCCGTCTCCGCCACCTCCCCGAGCCCATCGAGCTGCTCGTCGACCTCGCCGTGAGCTCCTCTGCCGAACCCCTCTCTCCCCGTGCTCTATTTCCCTCCGTAGCCGCCGTTACCACCGCGGCCGAGAGCTTCTCGCCGCCGGCCATGGCGTGGCCGTGGCCACAGCCACCGCAGCTCGCTCCCGAGCCCACCAGCGTGCTCACCGCGCTCCTGCGAACCCGAAACACCCACGGGTGCTCCCTGCCATGCCCTATAGCGCCATCTCCGCGGTTTCCCGAACTCCGGCCGCCGCCTTTGAGCTCGCCGCCATCGATATAGGCCGCCCCCGGCATAACTGACCGCACCACTCGACGCGCAGGATCTTCAGCGTCACATAGCTGCCCTCCGCCAGCCATTTGGTCGCCGGAGGAGGAATTCCGACCCCCTCCGCCGTCTCGGGTTTCACCGGCGACGAGCCGTGGACCAAGTCCGGCGAGTTTGACCCCAGTTGGACGCCCCTAACTCAATGACAGGTGGGCCCAGCCCTGTTAGCTAATTAGGATTAGCACTAATCGAATTAGTTAAACTAATTACCCCCCTACTGACACTGACAGTGGGCCCCACCCCTGGTCAAACCCCAGTCAGCGCTGGGTTTGACCGGGATTAGTTCCTGTGTCACTGACGTGTGGCCCCCACACGTCAGGTTTGACCTGGACCCGCCCTGTTGACCTGATGACGTCAGGGTGAGGTCATGCTGACGCAATATTCATTTTCTGGAATTTAGTTTATTTTATTAATATTCAGGAAATTCCAGAAAATAGCTAAAACTTCAATAAATCATAGAGAATTAACCATAACTCCAAATTAAATGTTTTATATATGAAAAATTATCAGAAAAATTCAAGGAATCCATCTGTACCATTTTCATGCATGTTTGAACAATGTTTGTCCTCTGTTTTGGACAAAACAAATAAAGGGCATTTAAATAACCATATATGGAGTTTGAATTTGAATCTTGTATTCAAACCAACTTCATTTAATCTGTTGCTAGTTGCATTAGCCCAAAACACATTCATATTGCCATGTCATGAGCATGCATCATATTGTGCATTGCATTGATTGTATTTCTTCTTTGTTGCCGGTATCTGTTCCCTCCCGGTAGAGGATGTTCCGACGTTGTGATCGTTGACACTGATGAAGACTCAATGTTATCTTCAGAAGTGCCAGGCAAGCAAAACCCCCTTGTTCATTCCGATACAATCCCACTCTCTCGCTCCTGCTCTCTTTTACTGCATTAGGACAACAACGATTCATCTGTTACCTGCTGCGGTAGCTGAACCCCTTTATCCTTTGCATGACCTGTCATTGCCACAGTAAATAGATGAAACCCACTAGCATGAGTAGGAGTTGTTTGAGCCCTGTTGTGCCTACTAATTCATGCTTGTTTGTCATGCCTGCTACTGCTTAGAGTTGAGTCAGGTCTGATTCATCGGGGATGAATCAGAGGTGTGTGAACATGTCCCACTGTGTGTGAGCTAAGTGTGTGAACACGATTTGGTAAAGGTAGCGGTGAGAGGCCACGTAGGAGTACATGGTGGGTTGTCTCATTGCAGCCGTCCTCAGGAACTGAGTTCTGTGTTTGTGATCCATGATTCAGCTACTACCACGCATTGGGCCCGAAACCAATGGACCCTCTCGGCTTCTTGATCACCCTTGTCCTCTGTCCAGGAGTTGCAAGTAGTTTCTGGTGTTTGTAGTATGATGGAGGCCGTGGGCAGCGCTAACCGTAGGGGTGGGCTGTGATGCGGTAGGCACGTGGCACGGTGTACCGGGCGCCCGTTTGGTGTCTCGGGAACCCTGTTCACATCGTTTGGGGCTGTGAGCGAAACTCCGGCCGGATCTCCTCATGGATGGAACCCGAATAGGCGATAAACCTGGACTAGAGACTTGAGTGTTTAGGCAGGCCGTGGCCGACACCCACGTTGGGCTTCCGCTTGAAGGTTGCCGAGTACATGTCGTGTAAACGGCGGTAAGTGGTGAGAGCGTGTGTGAAGAAGTACACCCCTGCAGGGTTAACATCATCTATTCGAATAGCCGTGTCCGCGGAAAAGGACTTCTGGGTTGCTTATATCAGTTCATAGACAAGTGAAAGTGGATACTCTAAAATACGCAAGATAAGCGTGAGTGCTATGGATGGCGTTCTCGTAGGGAGACGGGAGCGGATCCATAGTGGTGTATTGATATGGTGAATATGTGGACTCGTGTGCGCCACCTCAAAAGAGTTACATTGCAGTCGTAGTTCAGGATAGCCACCGAGTCAAAGCTGGCTTGCTGCAGTTAAACCCACCATCCCCTTTGTTGATAATGATGCATATGTAGTTAGTTCTGATGTAAGTCTTGCTGGGTACATTTGTACTCACGTTTGCCTATTTTATGTTTTTGCAGAGAGACTTCGGTCTCGCTAGTAGTTCCGCGTGGTCTTCGACGTTTAGCTTGTTACCTCAGCTACGATTTTGTGCCCTCGGCAGGATCTGGTAGATAGTCAGGCTTCTCAGCCTTTTTCATTTATAGATGTCTGTACCCAGACATGATAGCTTCCGCATGTGCTTTGATTTGTATGCTCTGATTGTTGGGTCATAAGACCCATGTTTGTAATATCTCGCTCCTCGGAGCCTATTGAATAAATTACTTGAGTCGTAGAGTCATGTTGTGATGCCATGTTGTATTTGCACATATCGAGCATATTGTGTGTATGTTATTGAAATGCTTGGTATGTGTGGGATCTGACCATCTAGTTGTTTATCTTTAGTAGCCTCTCTTACGGGGAAATGTCTCCTAGTGTTTCCACCGAGCCATGGTAGCTTGCTACTGCTCCGGAACACTTAGGCTGGCCGGCATGTGTCCTTCTTCGTTCCTGTGTCTGTCCCTTCGGGGAAATGTCACGCGATGAATACCGGAGTCCTGTTAGCCTGCTACAGCCCGGTTCACCGGAGTCCTGCTAGCCCAGTGCTACAGCCTGGATTCACTCGCTGATGACCGACACGTTCGATGCTGGGTCATGGATGCCTATCCCTCTAAGTTAGTGCCACTTTGGGTTTACGACTAGCCATGTCAGCCCGGGCTCCTTATCATATGGGTGCTAGCGACACTGTCATATACGTGTGCCAAAAGGCGCAAACGGTCCCGGGCAAAGGTAAGGCGACACCCGTGGGAATACCGTGCGTGAGGCCGCAAAGTGATATGAGGTGTTACATGCTAGATCGATGTGGCATTGAGTCGGGGTCCTGACATGATGTTTGTGGATTTTTTGCTGGACGCAGAGTAATTTGTTGCCGGAACCGGCTGTTCTTTTTGCTACAATCAAATTTGATGGAGTTTGTGATTTGTGGGATTTTTGCTGGAACCAGAGTAAATTATTGCTGGAACCGGGTGTTTCTTTTGCTACAATCAAATTTGTTGGAGTTTGATGTTCGTGAAATTTTTGCTGGAACCAGAGTAAATTATTGCTGGAACCGGGTGTTTCTTTTGCTACAATCATGAACGGCGGTGTTCATCCTGCTGGAACAACAATTTTTGCTACAACCATAGCCTGTTTTTGCTACCACCGGTGAATGCTACATGCATGAACGGCGGTGTTGGTCGACGGTGGCGATGCCTTTCTTTTCTGCACCTATAATGCTACCATCGTTCTTTTTGCTGGAACCAGCGCGCAAATTTGCTACCACCAGCTTTTGGGTTTGCTGGAAGGAACCGCCCAAAAATGCTTCCATCGGATTTGATTTTTACTGGAACCCGCGCCAAAAAATGATACAATTGTATGTATGAAACTACATCCGTGTTAGCCAGGGCTGCAACTCTGTTTCGGGGATGGTACTACCGATGATTTCTTGGTGCAACCATTGTCGCTTTTTGCTACGACTGGCGAAGTTTTTTGCTACATCAGTTCAAAAAGGCATTCACTGGTCCCGTCGTTCTTTGCAATCCCGTGCAGCAAGTGTCGACGGCCAAGACAGTGGCGACGCATCGGGAGCTGCAACCATGGTACTCGCGAGCGAGCTGCCGCGGTCGCCACTAGAGTTGCAAGCGCAGGGTCGCATAGGGGGTTGCAACCATGGAGCTTGCCGCCGCCGCCAATGGAGTTGCAGCCGACGAAAAACATAGGCGGCGACCGGCTGCGAGGGCGGCGACCGGCGGTGAGGGAAGACGAGTAGGCGAGGCAGTCGACACGTGCGGGGGCGCCGCTCTCCTTCCTTTCCCTTCTCTCTCGTGCGGGAGATTGACGATGGAGAGGGAGGACGGGAGGACGGGGAGAGATCTGATGGTTAGGGACGAAGAGATCTGACGGCTCGGGGAGGCAGATCTGACGGCTAAGGCTCGACCGGCCCAACAGTTGGGCCGGCGCGCCGGCGCAGATCGTTGCCCTTTTGGGTACGCATAGCAATTTCACCTTTATTTTTGAATTAATAGTAATTCCTGAAAATTGTTTAAAACTTTAAAAATCAATAGAAAATAATTCGTAACTCGGATGAAAAAGTTTTATACATGAAAGTTGCTCAGAACAACGAGACGAATCCGAATGCGCAGTCCGTTCGTCCGCCACACGTCCCTAGCATAGCGAACCTGCAACCATACCCCTCCGATTCATTTTTCCGAAAATGCAAACTTCGGGAAAACTTTCTCGGATATTTCCCCCCTTCGCCGGTATCGTGTAGCACTGCGTTAGATCACCCCTAGCACCGCGTATTGCCATGTTATGCTTTATGATGCTATTGTTTGCTCTGTTATTTATTTGTTTCCCCTTTGTTGCTTCTTGTTCGGTAGACCCCGATACTGCGATAGACCCCGAGACCGTTGATACTTCGATGTTCGACTACGGCTACACTTATGAAGATTCTTTTCGTCTATAGAGCAACCAGGCGAGCACCCCCCTTTGAACATTCTGATATCACCTATTCTCTTCTCTCTTACGCTTGCATTAGAAATTGTTGCTGCTACCACTTTACCTATTCTGATGCATAGACTGATCTTGTAACCTGCTATTGTTACCTACCTGTTTATCCTAAACTGCTTAGTATAGTCTGGTTAGAGACCCACCAGAGACCCCATGTTGACCCAACTGCCCCGCTGGATTATCAGAAGACCCGATCAACGGGATTGAAGACCAGGCCCCAGCACCGCATAACACCCCCCTTAGTTGTACGACACCGCAACATTACTATCGAGTGCTGAGGGTGATACCTCATTAGCACTTCTAATGCTAACTTGTGGAGTAGTTACCCGACCATGGTCATCAAGGGTGATTCCTCATTTTCCACTTCCGATAACGACGCTGTTGTGCAAACCCTCAAGTGTGAACCTCGAGGGTGGTTCCTCCTACGTTCACCTTGATCATTACATCGGGTGGAATCCATCGAGGGTGATTCCTCGGGGTTTCCCCCTGGTGTTTGGACACACGGATACTTGGACTTTACAACTGTTATTTGTAGAGACGGGTCGACCATTAGGGGTACCCGCGAGTGGTGTGGAGACGGGTTGACCTGGAGGGTACCCGAGACTTGAATACGAAGCGTGGCCGGGCATCCTTAGCCCTTGCCGCAAGTCCTCGAGACGAGGCGATGGGGTCACATCTTTCGTGAGTCTGCTCGTGACCGCATTACCAACACACTAACGGTTTGGATATTTGACCCGAGGGGCCTCTGGCCTAATAGCACTAACCATCACATGGACATAGTATGGGCGTTCTGCGTCGTATGCATCAGACGAAGCTTATTAGACGTCAGCGACTGAGCGACGCGTGCCGGGTTGGACTGGAACGCCTCGTTTTGTATAAGGGGGCCTAGGTCTGCTCACCGGCCGCGTTCGTAATGTGCAGAAGTGCAAAGGGCGATGGACTCGAGACCCCTGCACACTTAGGATGTAGACCGGCGTGTTGACCTCTCTATTAGGCCTAGATGATTAGCCCATCAAAATGCTCCCTACTTCTTGGAAATAAATGCTCAGAAGAAGATGGTTAGCAAGTCATACATATTCTGAATGTGGTGACACTGAGTTTTGAAGAGAAGTACTTAGGCTTGCTAGTTCCAGAAGGGCGTATGGTTAAAGGTAAATTCAAGTCAACGAAGAATAAAGTAAGGGAAAAAAATGAATGACTGGACGTAAAACTATGCCTCCAGTGGTGCCAAGGAGACGCTAATAAAATCTGTGGCTCAGGCAATTCCCACTTTTGCGATGAGTGTCTTTAAGTTTTCGGCATCCTTATGTGAAGAGATCATGCACATGACTAGAGAATTCTGGTGGGGAGATGATAAGGATCGCCGACATATTCACTGGTTGAGCTGGGAGAAACTCACACAATGCAAAAACCAGGGAGGTATGGGGTTCAAGGACCTTAGAGTATTTAATCAGGCTCTCCTTGCTAGGAAAGCTTGGCGTCTTATTGCATATCCCGACAGTCTGTGTGCAAGTGTACTAAAGGCGAAAAACTATCATGAGGCAGATCTACTTGACACGACGTTTATTCACAATGCATCACCGGGTTGGCAGGATATCATGCATGGTTAGAACTTCTTAAAAAAGGATGTGTATGGCGTATATGCAATGGTAAAAGCGTTTGCATCTGGAGAGACAACTGGATCCCAAGGGGAAATATGAAAATTAATACAAATCTAACGAACTCCTGAATCCGTTGGGTAGCAGATCTCATTGACCAGGAGACTCACTCTTGGAAGGAGGATAACATAAGACGTATTTTTACACAACAAGATGTGAATGATATCTTGAGCATTCGACTCCCAAACTTTGGGGAGGACGATTATATTGCTTGGCAGCCGGAAAAGAATGGCATTTTCATTGTACGAAGTGCATATAGGCTAGCCATGGATGAAAAGAGATTTGAAATTATTGGATCAAGCCACAATATATCGGGGGACCGGAGTGTTTGGAACACTATCTGGAAAATAAATGACCCCCAAAAGGTACGCATTTTTACGTGGAGGGTAGCCATAGAATCCCTCGCAGTTTAAACAAATAGATTTTTACGTATTACGGGCCTCACTCCAATTTGCAATGTGTGTGGCGCTGATGATGAAACGGGATTCCATGTTGCACACTGATGTACGTTTGCGAGAGCCCTATGGCATGAGTTGAAGGATGTGTGGAACCTTCCTCCTGAGCATGAAATAAGCTACACGGGAAAGGATTGGGTTCTTGTCCTACTAGATAAAGTGACTGAAGACTTACGACAAAAACTTATGCTATTCTGGTGGCGTGTTTGGCATTATAGAAATGATGCGATCTTTGCGAAAGGTAAAGCAAAAATCTCCCACTCTGCTCAGTTTTTGCAAAACTACCTTGCAAACATCCGTTTGATCGAGAACGGAAACTCCGAGATTGATTGTAAAGGGAAAAACCCTATGATCAAATTGCCAAAACTGAAAGAACATGATAATACAAAGGAAAAAGCCTGGCAAAAGCCTGACCACGGGTGGGCCAAGGTCAATGTGGATGGAAGTTTTTTGCAGGAGAATAGCAGTTGAGCATGGGGAGCTGTGGTTCGACAACATGATGGGAGAATTATCTTGTCGTCCTGGGACTACATTTCATGATGCAAAGGAGCAGACTTCGCAGAAGCTATGACTTGTCTAGAAGGACTACGGGTAGTGATGTTGGGCACTGACCTACCTTTAATTATTGAGACGGACAAAAGCGTCATGGCAAAGGCACTTGATCCCTCATGCGTGGATAGATCGGAAATCAGAGTGTTTGCGAAGGAATTCCAGGCCATCAAGCAAGGAAATAGGGAAGGTAAAGTTTTGAGAGTAGATAGAAGAGGCAATAGTTTAGCCCATAGCTAGTCTTGCCCAGTTTGGGCGTATAGAGTTGCGTGGTGGTGTTATGTAAGGGACAATCCCAACCCGCGTGTTGAGCATGGCCTTGCAAGATTGTAAGAACAATGTTGCCTCTTTTAATTAATACAAATCTCTATTTTCAAAAAAATAGTGAGTGTAAATAGACATCCTGTAGTGTGAAATTAACTTCATTTCTCTCCTAACAACTAAACAAATTGCAGTTTGTCCAAACTACTCACAAACGACAATTAACAGTCATATTTCTTAGTGGGAGAAAGATTCATCAAGGGCGATGAAGGGGGAGAGATCAAATCCTTGTGTTACCTCTGTTAGACAACATTCTCGATCTTCCCAAACTTGTCCCTATTGCAAGTCCATCATCAAGGGCTAATCCCATATTTGTCCCAGTTGTAAATTGTAAGTCCATCCTCGACACATAACTCCCACTACAAAAAAAAGACACATCGTGACATTTTGGTCCAAACAATTTTTTTTCTGTCATGCTCATGACACTTCTATGACGATAATTGTGAGAAAACCCGGTATCATCATAGATGTGGTGGGCTCCTACTTCTATGAAAAAAAATCATGATAGAAAATGGGCTTTTCGTCCTGGGCGGGCCAGAGACGCAGCTGCATGCCATTCTTTGGGCCTTCCATGACGGAAAAAACCATGGTAGAAGTAAGGGCGAGGAAAATATCGGGGAGTTCCCGGTTACGGTGGGTGGTCGGGGCCGACCGATGCACGGAGGTTTGCGTGTTTCTCTCATACATGTACGCGCGTGTGTGCGAGACGTTGCACTCTTACTGAACTCGAGCGAGGCGTTGGGCTCTAACATAACCTGAGCGATTGCACTAGCTACGTTACTGAACCCCGATCGATCCCTTGCTATTAACTGAACCCGAGTGATTCCTTCGCTATTGCTTGTAACAGAAGCCGATCAATGCTGCCTCTTGATGAATAGTGAGCGTTGTTGGGGGGTCTGGA
>NC_057813.1:565148678-565181749 GCF_018294505.1 Triticum aestivum
GGGTTGGATGAACAGGACTACATGGAGGGCTGGTTGAACAGTAGCCGGTGGAGGGCTGGATGAACAGTAGCCCGTGGAGGACCCCGTGGAGAGGGCTGGTTGAACAGTAGCCGGTGGAGGAGCGGTGGAGGCTGGATGAACAGGAGCCCCGTGGATGAACATTCGCAGGTGGAAGCTAGAGGAGGTCGACGGTGGATGAATAGTAGCCCGTGGAGGCAGTCGATGATGGAGATGAACAGTATCCCGTGGAGTCCCGTCTTGCGGTACGCCACACCCCTCCCGATGAACAGGACCCCTGTTTGGACCGTAGTGCTCCAACACAAATATGTTTCCTCCGTTTTGCGGTATGCCACACCCCTCCCGATCAACAGGACCCCGTTTCGACCATAGGAGGTCCAAGAAAAGTCCGTTTCCTCTGTTTTGTGGTACGCCAAACCCCTCCCGATGAACAGGATCCCGTTTCGACCGTGGCCGGTCAAACACAAGGCCGTTTCCTCCGTTCTGCGGTATGCCAGGCCTCGTTTCGATCGGCTGTTCCGTCCAAGCCGGTTGCCTCCTGTTGAACACAACGATGATGCAGTTTCTCCATTCCAACCCAGCCATGTACACGAGCCCTGGCCATACGTATGCGCGAGTAGGCGTTCGAGACCCCGCCCGTATGTACGTACGTGGCCGTATTTACTTTCTTGCACCCTAGCCGATGTACGTACATGTACACGATATTAACGATATTGCGTGACATGCTACGCGCGCGCCTCTAATATGACACGTGCGCGCCTCTACTACGACATGTGCCCTTCCTTACATAGCCACGGTTCATCGCTGCAGCCTGTAGACAGACTGATCGACCAGTTCATACGTACTCATTCACGACGAGAGTGATAACGCTACGTACGCTTCGATGAGGTAGGTCCCTGCTATCAGGCACTTCCTTGCATGCGAAGATGTAGCTGGTGGGTCCCAGCAGTCAGGGGGTGAATCATTTTTTTACCCGTAATATGGATGCACTTCCTTGCGTGTGAAGATGTAGCTGGTGGGTCCCAGCAGCCAGGGGGAAACGTTTTTTTCGTGAAATACGGTGGCCCGTCCGGTGGGTCCCTACTATCAGGTGGAGGAATCATTATTTTACGCGTAATAAGGAGGCACTTCCTTGCCGCAGCCATGGACCTAGTTGTTAGCCTCTCCACGTACAGTACTCTTCCGGTGGAAGTCATAAGTTGATCATATTGACCACGCAGCGCCGAGAGAACCAAGGCGGTGGACGACGGCGAGGCCTAGGAAGGGGACGACGCGGAGCCGGGGAAGACACGGTAGTGGATGCCCACGCGGAGAGGAGTACGAGGGTTCACTTGTTCGGCTGCGGTGTGAGGCCGCCGTCGCCGTAGGGCCTGGCCAGCGGTGGGATTAGTAGGGGGCGATGAGGCCTCCGCGGCAGCACAGCAGGCCAGGGGAGGCAAGAGCATGCGGTGGTTTGAACGGCTGGAGTAAGAAAATCAGAGGTTGAAGAAGTGGGACGACCGTTGGATGTTAACAATCCAATGGTCACTGGTGATAGAATCGTTTGTTGACTAAGTTGACAAAGCCCTCCGTCCGCGTCAACTTAGTAGGCCCACAAGTCAGCCTCCCACTATGGTGGGTCCCAGCTAGCAGGGGGAGTATTCTTTTTTTGTGCGTAATAAGGAGGCATATCCTTGCGTGTGAAGATATAGCTGGTGGGTCCGAGCTGTCAGCGGGAGTATTCATTCTTTTTGGCGTAATAAGGAGGTACTTGCTTGCATGCGACCATGGACCATGTGGGTCCCAACTGTCAACCACTCCATGTACATTCCTCTTCTGATGTTGTTGTTTATTGACAACGTTGACCATGCCGTGCTGAGAACACTAGCGTGATGGACGACGGTGAGACCCAGGAAGGGAATGACCCGGAGGCGGCGAAGCCACATCAGTGGAGGGATGTATGTGAGTAGAGGGATGACCTGGCCAGCATTAGGAGTAGTAGGGGGCGGTGAGGCCTGTGTGGCAGCACAACCGGCCACGGGGGGTGGGAGCAGGCGGTCCCGCTGGTGCTGGATTTGGCGGCTGGAGCAAGAAGATCAGAGATTGAAGAAACACGACGGCCGTTGGATTGACATCCAACGGTTACGTCTTCACATATATAATAAGTAAAAAAATCTTGCATACGCATCAACTTAATAGGCCCACAAGTCAGACCATTCCCTATTTTTTAATAATTTTTATATAGCTCATTGCAACTTCTTATGCAATTTATTGCAGTCCGTTTTGTTGTTGGCCAGGGCCAGGGTTAAAAATTTAAATGAAATGTCGCATATTTCTATGGGTTCCAAACTATTTTTAATACTGAAATGTCGAGCCAGATTTAAAGTACTTTGAAGATATATTTAAATTAGGTTGAAGCCCAGTGAAATAGGAATCTGAAAATATGAAAAAATTCAGAAATTATAAAGTTATTGCCAATTTGTCATCTGTTTTCATATTTACAACCCATTTCATATACCTTTCCAGATTTGCAGGCGTCTTGAAAGAGTTGCAGCCCATCAGGGCGTAGAAAAATAAGTAGGCCTAGATTGGGTATTCTTTAGAAAAAATAAACTAGGCTCATTTTCACAAAGAAAAAATAGCTGGGTTGGTCATATGGTGAACATAAAATATAAGCCTGGGTTAGACGGGCCACAACCCAGTTGAAACCCTGCTCCATCTCAACAATAACAAAAAATACTGCTCGAGCAGCTACGTCCCAGGTGTGAGCCGATCTTGTGTTGTTCTCTTGTCTATTGACTATATACGGTGACAATGTCATGGGTCCCGGATGTCAGGTAACCACTAGGAGGAAGCATTTTCTTTTTCCATACGCTAACATGGTGGGCTCCTACTTTCATCCTCTCCACGTACAGTCTTCTGCTGATTCCTGTTGTTTGTTGACCATGTTGACAATGCGAGAGGGCGGCGATGCGGCGAGCGCACCAAAGCACGCAGAGGATGACAGCGAGGCCTCAGATGTCGGCGTTAACGATTTAGGAGACGGTAGGGCGGCGATGCATGCGCTGAGGCGCAGCCAGCCATGGGAGGCAGAAGCAGGCAGCCCTGCCGGCGCTAGTTTGGTTTTTGGCAGCTGGAGGAAGACATGACTGAAGAAACATGACAGACTGTAAAAGTAGCAGGAGTACTTAAGAACCTTAACTAAAACCAGCAGGGGCACTTAACAACCATAGCTGAAAGCAGTATGAGTATGTATACAGGTTCAGCCATACAAAGCACACCTCGAACAGTGCTACTTTGCCTAGAGTTAACCAAGGGTGAGGCCCCCAAGCCCCAGGACAAGGCCCAGGTGCCATCCCGCGCATCCACATACTTCTGAAAGCGGCTTCATCTCGCAATGTGGTCAATAAACAGGATATTCACTTTAGATCCATGGAAAAGCAGGAACATAATCTTCTATCCTATTCTCCAAGATGGACGGGCCTTCATTATTTGAGGCCACCCATGAATAAGTATCTTTTAATCTCCAAGGGGAATGGAGTAGGTCGACATAAACATCATGTTGTGACCAAGCGCAAGTATGACCCGACCATGGTCAGGCATCTGTATAGGAACAATAGAACTGGGCAGTTTCTGTTTCAAGAAGATCACAGCTGTAAAACTGTGTATAAGCAATAGTTTATGAACAACATATATAACAGAAAACAGCTCGTACCATAAGTTTCTTGACACAGTTGGACCTGTTCAATGAGTGCAGCAGTGGCACACATATCCCACGTGGCCTTCCAGCATTGAAATGCCCCACAAGGACCTCAAGACGATCAATAAAGTGTAGGAACTTGTGGATGCCGTCCCAGTCAACTTCAGTGCCATCAGTAACAGCCGAGTTCTTACAGAATAACAAACGAGTCGCGTGCTTAACTCTGAAAAAACCTACACGTGCCACCAATTATAAGAAAATATTAGTTAGAAGCAGCATCTTCGTGAGAGATTCATTGCTACTTCTAAAGTTAAATTGTGATTAGTTAGACAAAATAGGTGGATTAATAAGTAATCGAGGCAACAAGCAAGAACCAGATACAAAACTAACATGGATGAACAATTGGAATGACGCCAGGGTGGAAGATCGCAGTGAATATGAGACCAGGTTCTGCTATTTCCATCAATATTCGTGCGCCAACTTTTAGTCTGTAACACTTGAGAAAGTTTATCCAAGTTTGGCCATAACAAAAGCAGCAATCTTCTTGGTTCACGAACCCAGGTCAGAACTTTTATCAATGGCTTGTCCTCACTGTGACCATTAAACTGGTGTATTCAGCTATGGCAAGGCCGAGCATCTTGAGTACATGTGTTCTGGCAGAGCAAGTAATGCACCACAAGAAAAATAATATGAGAACACAATGTATTCCCTATCCAAATCTAGAAATTATTTCCTCCTTCATGTCAGTGTTGACCATGGTACTAGTACCTTTTATCCAAATATAGCAATCCAAAATTTTAAATTAGTCGACATCATGTTCAAAAAACCCCACCCTCCCGGATAGAAAAGAGGATTCTAGGAACATACTATATGCGTTTTAAAATCCTGTGTTAGGATGAGAAGGAACAAGTGTGGCGTCTCGCCGAGGGCGCAGAAACCTGTAGGGTCCTCGCACTTTGGGCACTACAAAATGAAACACACTAGATTCAGTAGGAAGAAAAATGCATCAATGGCGGCGGCTGCCATCCTTGGATTACCCGCGACTAAGGGACTTGGATTTATCAGGGATGAATGAAGAATTCGTACCTGGTTCTCCATGAGAAAACCCTATGCAATCGCCGAGAGGGGATTTCTCTGAACAAGGAGATGAGGGGGAATGGGATTCAGGCCCAATGAAATATTGCCGCTTCGTCTGTCCAGCTTACTGGTAAAGCTGGAAAGGTGTTTTTTTTATGATTTGACGGCTCATTGGGCATTACTGCGGCGCTACGACCGGGGTGTGTCTACCGTGCAGTTGTGCACTCTAATTTGGTGCATATGGAACATGGACCCCGTTGCCGTATGCCCCACATATCAGCGAAAGGAAGTAGAAAGACAGGAATAACTAGTTACACATAAATATATATTTGACACAGAGATACTCCCTCTGTAAGAAATATAAAAATATTTTATATCACAACTTTATACATAAGAAAAATCAAGGGAAATATATATAACATATATAATTATAAAAAATAGAGTTTTTTTAACACAGTATAGACGAGTTGGTGATGATGGTGTGCCTGCCATCCTGCAATATAGGCTGTCCGATTTATATTTGACGGATAGGAAGGAAACTATGGCAATTTTGCAAAAATGTACCCACATACCTCTCCACATTTGCAAATAAGGCCTTCCCTCGTTCATCCTTTTCGCTCACAAGATAAAATACTCATACAAATGCATCTTGATATTACGTGCAACGCACGGGCATTATGGGGGTTCAACTGAGAATATAATACTCAGACAGACTCACGATCGGACTTTGTGCCACAAGCCGGTGGGCCTGCATGTTTGGGGGCCCATGTGTTCTACCTCAGCACTTTTCATATTGCAAGCGATTGGTACGGCATTGGTTTTAGATGCCGTCGTAAGGAGAATAGCCGAATACACAAAATTGAGTAAAGCATGGTAGTTGTTGGAATGAAATCGAACGACAGTTCCTAACCAGCAATTGATATGTCTCCAACGTATCTATAATTTTTGATCGTTCCATGCTATTATATTACCCCTTTTGGATGTTTATGGGCTTTATTTTACACATTTATATCATTTTTGGGACTAACCTACTAACCGGAGGCCCAGCCCGTATTGCTGTTTTTTTTTGCCTATTTCAGTATTTCGAAGAAAAGGAATATCAAACGGAGTCCAAACGGAATGAAACCTTCGGGAGCGTGATTTTTGGAACGAACGTGATCCAAAGGACTTGGAGTGCAAGTCAAGAAGCAGCCGAGGTGGCCACGAGATAGGAGGGCGCGCCCACCCCCTCTGGGCGCGCCCCCTATCTCGTGGGCCCCTCAGGCGGCCACCGACGTACTTCTTCCTCCTATATAAGCCTACGTACCCCGAAAACATCCAGGGAGCCAACGAAACACAATTTCCACCATCGTAACCTTCTGTATCCGCAAGATCCCATCTTGGAGCCTTCGCCGGCGCTCCACCGGAGGGGGAATCGACCATGGAGGGCTTCTACATCAACACAGTAGCCCCTCTGATGAGTTGTGAGTAGTTTACCACACACCTTCAAGTCCATAGTTATTAGCTAGATGGCTTCTTCTCTCTTTTTGGATCTCAATACAATGTTCTCCCCCTCTCTTGTGGAGATCTATTTGATGTAAACTCTTTTTGCGGTGTGTTTGTCGAGATCCGATGAATTGTGGGTTTATGATCAAGTTTATCTATGAGAAGTATTTGAATCTCCTCTGAATTCTTTTATGTATGATTGAGTTATCTTTGCAAGTCTCTTCGAATTATCAGTTTGGTTTGGCCTACTAGATTGGTCTTTCTTGCCATGGGAGAAGTGCTTAGCTTTGGGTTCAATCTTGTGGTGTCCTTTCCCAGTGACAGCAGGGGCAGCAAGGCACGTATTGTATTGTTGCCATCAAGGATAAAAATATGGGGTTTATATCATATTGCTTGAGTTTATCCCTCTACATCATGTCATCTTGCTTAATGCGTTATTCTGTTCTTTATGAACTTAATACTCTAGATGCAGGCAGGAGTCGGTCGATGTGTGGAGTAATAGTAGTAGATGCAGGCAGGAGTCGGTCTACTTGTTGCGGATGTGATGCCTATATACATGATCATGCCTAGATAATCTCATAATTATTCGCTTTTCTATCAATTGCTCGACAGTAATTTGTTCACCCACCGTAATATTTATGCTATCTTGAGAGAAGCCTCTAGTGAAACCTATGGCCCTCGGGTCTATCTTTTATCATATAAGCTTTCAATTTACTTTTATTTGCATCTTTACTTTTTGCATCTATAATATAAAATACCAAAAATATATTTATCTTATTATATTATCTCTATCAGATCTCACTTTCGCAAGTGGCCGTGAAGGGATTGACAACCCCTTTATTGCGTTGGTTGCGAGTTCTTTGTTTGTTTGTGTAGGTGCGTGGGACTTTTGAGGAGCCTCCTACTGGATTGATACCTTGGTTCTCAAAAACTGAGGGAAATACTTACGCTACTCTACTGCATCACCCTTTCCTGTTCAAGGAAAACCAACGCAAGCTCAAGACATAGCAAGAAGGATTTCTGGCGCCGTTGCCGGGGAGGTCTTTGCTCAAGTCAAGACATACCAAGTACCCATCACAAACTCATCTCCCTCGCATTTACATTATTTGCCATTTGCCTCTCATTTTCCTCTCCCCCACTTCACCCTTGCCGTTTTATTCGCCCTCTCTTTACCAATCTCTTCTCTCTTTTGCTTGGCCTTTCGTTTGCTCATTTGGTTGGAATAGATGCTTATTTATTACTAAACAGAACCTAAGATCTATGGATCCTCATCCGCTTGCTAATCTTTTTAAGAGATCCAATTATGATAAACCAATTGCTAGTGAGTTTTGTTCACTAGATTATCTTTATAAAGCTTTGCTTGAAATTCGTGAATCTGAAAATTGTGATGAAGAACTTTATGAAGTGATTCACGATAGATCTTTGAATAAAAAGCATGATTGCAATGATTTTACTATAAATTCTCTTGATGTCAATTGTGCTAATAATATGCAAAACCCTAAGCTTGGAGATGCTAGTTTTGCTATGTCTACTACTTGTTGCAATGATCATGATTGGAGTGATTCTTCTTATGATCTTGAAAATTTATTTAAGCCCCATGATGAATATGAGATTGATAATAGTGTTTGCAATAATATTAAAAGTGGGTTTGGAGAGGTCATGACTTCAGTTAATGTTAATCCCACTATTCTGGAAGAGTGTCAACTTCGCATGCATGTGGATCGTGTTGGAAATATTTTATCTGATAGTTATTTTGTTGAATTTGCTTATGATCCTACATGTAATTATTATGAGAGAGGAAAATATGATTGTAGAAATTTTGATGTTACTAAATTGCCTCTCTTCATGTTGAGATTGCTATCATCTCTTTGGTATTCCTTGCATATGCTAGTTTTTGCTTGCCTTGATAATTTGTTTGCTTACAAGATGCCTATGCATAGGAAGTATGTTAGACTTAAGTGTGTTTGTCACATGTTTTATGATGCTCTCTTTGTGCTTCAATTCTTGTCTTTCATGTGAGCATCATTGAAATCTCAATGCCTAGCTAGGGGCGTTAAAGAAGAGCGCTTGTTAGGAGACAACCCAATATTTTCCCTTGCTGTTATTCAATAAATTTTGCATCTAACTTCTGTTTAGATGTGTTTTTACCTTTTAATTAGTGTTTGTGCCAAGTAGAACCTATAGGATAACGTATGATGCTAGTTGATTTGATTCTGCTGAAAAACAGAAACTTTGCACACACTAATTTAGTTTTGTTAAATCACAGAAACGTGCTTTTGCGTTGATTCTTTTTGCTACTGATCAATAGACAAATTGTACAGGACTTCCTATTTTGGTAGGATTTTTAGAGGTACATAAGTTTGCGTTAGATACAAATTGCTACAGACTGTTCTGTTTTTGACAGATTCTGTTTTTCGTGTGTTGTTTGCTTATTTTGATGAATCTATGGCTAGTAAAATAGTTTATAAACCATAGAGAAGTTGGAATACAGTAGGTTTAACAAAAAAATAAATAAAGAATGAGTTAATTACAGTACCTTATGTGGTGGTTTTGTTTTCTTTCACTAATGGAGCTTATAAGATTTCCTGTTGAGTTTTGTGTTGTGAAGTTTTCAAGTTTTGGGTAAAGCTTTGATGGACTATGGAATAAGGAGTGGCAAGAGGCTAAGCTTGGGGATGCCCATGGAACCCCAAGATATTCAAGGATATCCAAAAGCCTAAGCTTGGGGATGCCCCAGGAAGGCATCCCCTCTTTCGTCTTCGTTCATTGGTAACTTTACTTGGAGCTATATTTTTATTCGCCACATGATATGTGTTTTGCTTGGAGCGTCGTGTATTATATTAGTCTTTGATTTTTAGTTACCACAATCATCCTTGCTGTACACACCTTTTGGGAGAAGCCTACTTGATTAGAATTTGCTAGAATACTCTATGTGCTTCACTTATATCTTTTGAGCTTGATAGTTTTTGCTCTAGTGCTTCACTTATATCTTTTAGAGCACGGCGGTGGATTAATTTTGAAGAAATTGCTAGTCTCTCATGCTTCACTTATATCTTTTTGAGAGTCTTTTAGAACAGCATGGTATTTGCCATGGTTACAAATTTGGTCCTAGAATGACGAGCATCCAAGTTGGGTATAATAAAAACTATCATAGAAAGTGAATTGGATGCTATGATCAATTTGATGCTTGATAATTTTTTTGAGATATAAGGTAGTAATGTTAGGGTCATGCTAGTGGGTAATTATGAAATTGAGAAATACTTTTGTCGAAGTTGGCAAGTCCCATAGCATGCACGTATGGTAAAGTTGTGTGACAAATTTGTTGCATGAGGTGCTCTTTTGATTGTCTTCCTTATGAGTGGAGGTCGGGATCGCGCGATGGTTAACTCCTACCAACCTTTCCTCTAGGAGCATGCGTAGTAGTACTTTGCTTCGAGGGCAAGTAGACTTTTGCAATAAGTATATGAGTTCTTTATGACTAATGTGAGTCCATGGATATACGCACACTCATCCTTCCACTTTGCTAGCCTCTATTACTACCGCTGAACTTTCGCCGGTATTGCACCCATTATTTACCTTCCTCAAAACAACCACCATACCTACCTACTATGACATTTCCATAGCCATTTCGAGATATATTGCCATGCAACTTTCCACCGTTCCATTTATTATGACACGTTCCATCATTTTCATATTGCTCTCTGCATGATCATGTAGTTGACATCGTATTTGTGGCAAGGCTACTCTCATAATTTTCATACATGTCGCTCTTGATTCATTGCATATCCCGGTACACCGCCGGAGGCATTCATATAGAGTCATATCTTGTTCTAGCTTTGAGTTGTAATCTTTGAGTTGTAAATCAATAAAAGTGTGATGATCTTCATTATTAGAGCATTGTCTCCGTGAGGAAAGGATGATGAAGACTATGATTCCCCCACAAGTCGGGATGAGACTTCGGACTTTACAAAAAAAAGAGAAAGGCCAAAAAGAAAAAAAAGAGGCCAAAGAAAAAAAAGAAAAAAAGAAAAAAAATAAAATGAGAGAAAAAGAGAGAAGGGACAATGCTACTATCTCTTTTCCACACTTATGCTTCAAAGTAGCACCATGATCTTCATGATAGAGAGTCTCCTATGTTGTCACTTCCATATACTAAGTGGGAATTTTTCATTATAGAACTTGGCTTGTATATTCCAATGACGGGCTTCCTCAAAATGCCCTAGGTCTTCGTGAGCAAGCGAGTTGGATGCACACTCACTTAGTTTCTTTTGTTGAGCTTTCATATATTTATAGCTCTAGTGCATCCGTTGCATGGCAATCCCTACTCACTCACATTGATATCTATTGATGGGCATCTCCATAGCCCGTTGATATGCCTAGTTGATGTGAGACTATCTTCTCCCTTCTTTTGTCCTCACAACCACCATCTTATACCACCATAGTGCTATGCCCATGGCTTGCGCTCATGTATTGCGTAAGAGTTGAAAAAGCCGAAGCGCGTTGAAAAGTATGAACCAATTGCTTGGCTGAAACCGGGGTTGTGCATGATGGGAGTATTTTGTGTAATGAAAATGAAGCATGGCCTAACTATATGATTTTGTAGGGATAAGCTTTCTTTGGCTATGCTATTTTGATAGGACATGATTATTTGTTAGTATGCTTTGAAGCATTATTATTTTTATGTCTTATAAGCTTTTATCTTGAATCATTTGGATCTAAACATTCATGCCACAATAAAGAAAATTACATTGAGAAATATGCTAGGTAGCATTCCACATCAAAAATTCTGTTTTTATCATTTACCTACTCGAGGACGAGCAGGAATTAAGCTTGGGGATGCTTGATACGTCTCCAACGTATCTATAATTTTTGATCGTTCCATGCTATTATATTACCCCTTTTGGATGTTTATGGGCTTTATTTTACACATTTATATTATTTTTGGGACTAACCTACTAACCGGAGGCCCAACCCGTATTGCTGTTTTTTTTTGCCAATTTTAGTATTTCGAAGAAAAGGAATATCAAACGGAGTCCAAACGGAATGAAACCTTTGGGAGCGTGATTTTTGGAATGAACGTGATCCAGAGGACTTGGACTGCAAGTCAAGAAGCAACCGAGGCAGCCACAAGACAGGAGGGCGCGCCCACCCCCTCTGGGCGCGCCCCCTATCTCGTGGGCCCCTCAGGAAGCCACCGACGTACTTCTTCCTCCTATATAAGCCTACGTACCCCGAAAACATCCAGGGAGACAACGAAACACAATTTCCACCACCGTAACCTTCTGTATCTGCGAGATCCCATCTTGGAGCCTTCGCCGGCGCTCCGCCAGAGGGGGAATCGACCACGGAGGGCTTCTACATCAGCACCATAGCCCCTCCGATGAGTTGTGAGTAGTTTACCACACACCTTCGGGTCCATAGTTATTAGCTAGATGGTTTCTTCTCTCTTTTTGGATCTCAATACAATGTTCTCCCACTCTCTTGTGGATATCTATTTGATGTAAAATCTTTTTGTGGTGTGTTTGTCAAGATCCGATGAATTGTGGGTTTATGATCAAGTTTATCTATGAGAAGTATTTGAATCTCCTCTGAATTGTTTTATGTATGATTGAGTTATCTTTGCAAGTCTCTTCCAATTATCAGTTTGGTTTGGCCTACTAGATTGATCTTTCTTGCCATGGGAGAAGTGCTTAGCTTTGGGTTCAATCTTGCGGTGTCCTTTCCCAGTGACAACAGGGGCAGCAAGGCACGTATTGTATTGTTGCCATCGAGGATAAAAAGATGGGGTTTATATCATATTGCTTGAGTTTATCCCTCTACACCATGTCATCTTGCTTAATGCGTTATTCTGTTCTTTATGAACTTAATACTCTAGATGTAGGCAGGAGTCGGTCGATGTGTGGAGTAATAGTAGTAGATGTAGGCAGGAGTCCGTCTACTTGTTGCGGACGTGATGCCTATATACATGATCATGCCTAGATAATCTCATAATTGTTCGCTTTTCTATCAATTGCTCGACAGTAATTTGTTCACCCACCGTAATATTTATGCTATCTTGAGAGAAGCCTCTAGTGAAACCTATGGCCCCCGGGTCTATCTTTTATCATATAAGCTTTCAATCTACTTTTATTTGCATCTTGACTTTTTGCATCTATAATATAAAATACCAAAAATATATTTATCTTATCATATTATCTCTATCAGATCTCACTTTCGCAAGTGGCCGTGAAGGGATTGACAACCCCTTTATTGTGTTGGTTGCAAGTTCTTTGTTTGTTTGTGTAGGTGCATGGGACTTTTGAGGAGCCTCCTACTGGATTGATACCTTGGCTCTCAAAAACCGAGGGAAATACTTACGCTACTCTGCTGCATCACCCTTTCCTCTTCAAGGAAAACCAACGCAAGCTCAAGACATAGCAGCAATCAGAGTTGCAATTCTATCAACGATATACCATGTGATAAATAATACTGTCATACTACTTATACACACAGAACACTTGTTTCACCATGCCAGATTATTACATCAAAATCTCTTAGAGGATATATCAGTTCGGTAGTTGCGTGCTGCTACTGAAGAATTTCAAAGCTGATTTGGACCAGCTCTCATTGCCGAGAAAGTTCGATTTTGACATCATCCCCTACCGCAAGATATGATTTAGATTTGAACCTTGACCATCCTTTAGCATCAATCATCATGCGACCATCCTTTATACTTACGGTATATTGAGCAGGTTCATTCACACCAAGGATGCGCATGGTAAGAGAAAATTGGCCACGGTCACCCGGATTGTTGAACGACTCCCTCGTTGCTCTAGGAATTCTCTGTTTGCAAACAAGAAGACATACACAAACAGTTAGATCAACACAGTGAATCGTGTGAAACAACATGCAAAGAAAAAAGAACAAAGCACTTGGGCGGTCAATGCTTACCAAGAAGGTGGACATGTCGATTTTTGTAAGGACTTTGGTATATGAAGTGCGAACTACAGCCCAGTCTGTTGCCGGTGCAACTGCTGGTTCCGTTTCCGCTGCATGGGCTAGAGAAGATGCAAGTGCAAGTGCCGAAGCCGTTGCTGGTTCCCGTGCCGGTGTGGCTGGTAGTGCCGCTGCTGCTGTCGGAGATGGTGCTCCTTGTAGAGCTGGTGCCGGTGTCAGAGCAGGTGTCGTTGTTGATGCCCTATCCTCTGGTAGATCAGCCTGATCCACTTACGCGGTCGATGCCCAATCCTCAGCTAGATCAGACTGAGTTGCGCTGTCAGTGCTAGAGTAACTGCCGGTGCTCGATCCGTTGCTGAAGGTGGTACCGATGTGCGAGACAGCGGTGATCGTGTCTGGTCTGCTATGATTAGCTTTCTAACTTGACTAGGCTCTGTGACCGTGATCCAGTCTTTTTCTTCATTTCTTTTAAACGTGAGAAGGACTAATTGTGGCGTGTTTGTTAAACCAAACTGTAGTTCATCATAGGGATTCAACTTGTACTCAGACAACAGAATGATCCAATTTTTTCCAGTAATATAAGTGATGGACAGTGCCTTCGTTACTGACACGACATAAGAAGTGAAACCTGCAAAAATAGCCATCTTAGAGCAAACCAAACAGTTTATTATGTGATGAATGTCACATGGCAAAACCTGCATCGTAAAATTGCAGCAAAAGAAAGAAAACATGACATTAAATCAATAAGATTTAGATAGTAAATCAATAAGATTTACTTGATGTGACACGAGTGAATCCTTACCAGGAAATCACTATGTTGAAGTACTTAACAGAAGATTGATCGTCCAACTACGCGTGGCATGCAGGGCCCCCGCCTACTCCCACAAGCAAGACAGTCCAAAGGTCGTGAGAAATCGTATGGACCGAACATCCATGGGACTGGATATCCTGGTGGGTGCAATAAACCCTGCAATGCATACAGATATTGGAGTGTAACCATAATTGATAAACCATCCTCACAAAAAATATGATCTGGATACTTCAAAATATACAGACTAAATTGAGTGGACAAACATTAACATAGACTGTTCTCAGGACTCACCACACGCCAAAAGCGGCAGTACTAAACAATACAGGGTTCACAAACACAAATCAAGTACTGAACAATAGTACTTACTACACACAAGCAAAGTTGCACTAATTAAAATCTGCAGACTATTTATTGCCACCGACCTACTGGATGAACCCCGCATAACTGACTAGGCCATGGATTTTGTGAGAGATGTATACCTGCACCATCACCATCTGGTCAACCTTGGAGAACCTAATAGAGTGATCTTTCCACTGATAAACATGACGATGAAGACATGCTGCATTAGATTTGTCGGGAAGCTTTACAAGAACCACACCCTTCGTAATCGAAGGCACAACCAGGAAATTGTTGTCTTCAAGTACAGCCTCGAGAGCATGCCCGACAACAATGCTACGGGAAAACACTAGTTCAGGACACGTGGCGACAAGGACACAACAGCTGGATAGTTTAGCAGTAGAACTCATCCTCAGGTCTTCCAATTCACACGGCATGACTTTGAGAACTTCATCTCCACCATGGACCTGGTTCTAATTCAAACAGAAACCAAATATTTTATTACTAACTCTGTTCAGAAATATAAGATGTTTTTCGATATTTTACTCCATATATGACTACATATACGCACAGAAATGAGTGAACAAAGACACTAGAACATTTCTTCAAAGGCATGAGAGCATAGGGATTACTTGCAATATCCATAACACAAGTTACTGAGGCAAATATACCCTCTTCAAAGGTAGCATTGATGTTCATAAAGTAGTTGAAAGTAATCTATAAAAAATCAGTGTCAACCTCTCGCATGTTTTGGTCAAAAGAGGAATTTAGAACAGTCATTTGGCACACAAAAATCACATGCAAGATCACCTAGAAAGTTGTACTGCTAGTACTAGTACTGCATGTTAGATGAAAAAACACGATCAAGATCGAGAAAAAGATCGCCAAGAAGAGATATTACCTGGACTTGCTTAATGAGGGATCCCGCAGAGGGGGGCTTGGACAGGGCGATGGCTTTGAGCTTGTCTGCGGTAGTCTCGGCGGGGTGCTTGCGCTTCTTCATACCATGAGCCTCGACGGTTTTGGCCAGAGCCATAGACATCACTTTGGCCGGTGCTCCAGCGTCCATCAAGAAAATGTCAAATAGGAATAAAAGAAAACAAGCCATAATGACAAACCCAATAGAAGAACAGGGAGGGAGTTATAGGATCAGTCTTGGGGTTGCAAGACCGGGCCTTGGCCAGAATCAACACCATTGATGCACTCACCTTTCCTTCTTTGGGAGAGAAGAATAATGGTAGAAGCAGGTCGGGGTTTTCTTGAAGAAATGAGGAACAAGATGAGGGAGAAACGAGTGGGGGTTTCCTTCAAAAGAGAAAGCTGAGAGAGAAGAGTGAAAGGATGGTTGCTTCGTCCGTCCAACTTACTGCTGGAAAGGAGGGGGTTTTGTGATTTGACGGCTCATTGGGAATTACTGTGGTGCTTCGGTTGGGGTAGTCTACTGTACAGTTGGGCACTCTACTACAAAGTAATTTAGTGCATGGCCGATGGACCCCAATGCTGGCTGTCCCACACGTCGGCGAAAGTGAGTAGCAAGGTTCCTGACGACCATCGAGGAGGATCCGCACGGTAGAGCATGTCCACTGTTTTTCTGATGAAAAAAATGATTACAGCAAGCGTTCCACTCTTACGATGGAGGAGCGTGAAACACGACAGCCACTTGAACATACACAATGCTCCTACTACTAGGCATGTGCGGTGGTTAATATGTCCGTACTACATAATCTTGTTGCTAGTGTAGTAAGATATGACGATAACAAATGATGTTGAGCGCATGTCAACTATATGAACAGTAATGTCACATAGTACCGCTTTTTCGACTATCCGGTGGAGAATGAAGGGTGAGATCAATGTTAACAGAACTAGGTCTACAGCGCATAGAGAGTATGGTGCTACAATACTCCACGAAACATGAACCATATGAAGCACGAATCAGTGTTAGGCAGGGTGTATGAAGGGTGCACGGGATGGGAGCCAAAGTTCCCTTCTCGACCCACTTTTGGGTGTTTGGTAGAGTGCATGAAGGGTGCATAAGTCCACACTAGTAGGTTAACACAAATACACGAAGAGGGAACAACTATATTGAGATGAGAATGCAACAAAACACACCCACACGCTTTGTGCTACAGTGACTAACCTACAGCGTCTGAGTTTGATCCAACGGTCATGTTGCGCCGAGACATGGACATGCCCATGTAGAGGACGCCTAAACACCATTGAAGTCCCTCTGCTTCTTGAGGCGCACAACGTTGGTGATGCAGGGTGCAACCGCCCGCAGAGCTCGCTCCCAGTCGACGGGATCCAGCACGTCAAAGGCGGCGTCCAATGGCATGAATGGATTGTTGGGGAACATAGTAATTTCAAAATTTTTCCTACGCACACGCAAGATCATGGTGATGCGTAGCAACGAGAGGGGAGAGTGTTGTCCACGTACCCTCGTAGACCGAGAGCGGAAGCGTTAGCACAACGCGGATGATGTAGTCATACATCTTCACGACCCAACCGATCCAAGTACCGAACGTACGACACCTCCGAGTTCAGCCCCATTCAGCTCAATGACGTCCACGAACTCCGATCTAGCAGAGCTTTGCGGGAGAGTTCCGTCAGCACGACGGCATGATGGCGGTGTTGATGATGCTACCGACGCAGGGCTTCGCCTAAGCACCGCTACAATATTACCAAGGTGGAATATGGTGGAGGGGGGCATCACACACGGCTGGGAGAGATCAACAGATCAACTTGTGTGTCTAGAGGTCCCCCCTGCCCCCGTATATAAAGGAGCAAGGGGGGAGAGGCTGCCGGCCAAGGAGGGCACGCCAAGGGGGAAGTCCTACTCCCGGTGCACCTTTCCTTGTTGGATTAGGAGAAGGGAAGGAAGGGAGAGAGGAGAGGAAGGAAAGGGGGGCGCCGCCCCCCTCCTTGTCCAATTCGGACTAGAGGGGGAGGGGGCGCGCGGCCTGCCCTGGCCGCCCCTCCTCTTCTCCACTAGGGCCCCTGAGGCCCAATAAACCCCCCGGGGGGTTCCGGTAACCCCCCGGTACTCCGGTAAATGTCCGAAACCTCCCGAAACACTTTCGGTGTCCGAACATAGTCATCCAATATATCGATCTTTACGTATCGACCATTTCGAGACTCCTCGTCATGTCCGTGATCATATCCGGGACTCCAAACTACCTTCGTTACATCAAAACACCAAAACTCATAACACTGATCGTCACCAAACTTTAAGCGTGCGGACCCTACGGGTTTGAGAACTACGTAGACATGACCGAGACACGTCTCCGGTCAATAACCAATAGCGGAACCTGGATGCTCATATTGGTTCCCACATATTCTACGAAGATCTTTATCGGTCAAACCGCATAACTACATACGTTGTTCCCTTTGTCATCGGTATGTTACTTGCCCGAGATTCGATCATCGGTATCTGAATACCTAGTTCAATCTCGTTACCGGCAAGTCTCTTTACTCGTTATGTAATGCATCATCCCACAATTAACTCATTAGTCACATCGCTTACAAGGCTTATAGTGATGTGCATTACTGAGAGGGTCCAGAGATACCTCTCCGACAATCGGAGTGACAAATCCTAATCTCAAAATACGTCAACTCAACAAGTACCTTCGGAGACACCTGTAGAGCACCTTTATAATCACCCAGTTACATTGTGATGTTTGGTAGCACACAAAGTGTTCCTCCGGTAAGAGGGAGTTACATAATCTCATAGTCATAGGAACATGTATAAGTCATGAAGAAAGCAATAGCAACATACTAAACGATCAAGTGCTAAGCTAATGGAATGGGTCAAGTCAATCACATCATTCTTCTAATGATGTGATCCCATTGATACAATGATAACTCATATCTATGGTTAGGAAACTCAACCATCTTTGATCAATGAGCTAGTCAAGTAGAGGCATACTAGTGACACTATGTTTGTCTATGTATTCACACATGTATTATGTTTCCAGTTAATACAATTCTAGCATGAATAATAAACATTTATCATGCAATGAGGAAATAAATAATAACTTTATTATTGCATCTAGGGCATATTTCCTTCAGTCTCCCACTTGCACTAGAGTCAATAATCTAGATTACACAATAATGATTCTAACACCCATGGAGTCTTGGTGCTGATCATGTTTTGCTCGTGGAAGAGGCTTAGTCAATGGGTTGCAACATTCAGATCCGTATGTATCTTGCAAATCTCTATGTCTCCCACCTGGACTTGGTCCCGGATGGAATTGAAGCGTCTCTTGATGTGCTTGGTTCTCTTGTGAAATCTGGATTCCTTTGCCAAGGCATTTGCACCAGTATTGTCACAAAAGATTTTCATTGGACCCGATGCACTAGGTATGACACCTAGATCGGATATGAACTCCTTCATCCAGACTTCTTCATTTGCTGCTTCCGAAGTAGCTATGTACTCCGCTTCACATGTAGATCCCGCCACAATGCTTTGTTTAGGACTGCACCAACTGACAGCTCCACAGTTCAATATAAACACGTATCCGATTTGCGATTTAGAATCGTCCAAATCAGTGTCAAAGCTTGCATCGACGTACCATTTACGACTAGCTCTTTGTCACCTCCATAAACGAGAAACATATCCTTAGTTCTTTTCAGGTATTTCAGGATGTTCTTGACCACTGTCCAGTGATCCACTCCTGGATTACTTTGGTACCTCCCTGCTAAACTAATAGCAAGGCACACATCAGGTCTGGTACACATCATTGCATACATGATAGAGCCTATGGCTGAAGCATAGGGAACATCTTCCATTTTCTCTCTATCTTCTGCAATGGTCGGGTATTGAGTCTGAGTCAACTTCACACCTTGTATTACATGCAAGAACCCTTTCTTTGCTTGATCCATTTTGAACTTTTTCAAAACTTTATCAAGGTATGTGCTTTGTGAAAGTCCAATTAGGCGTCTTGATCTATCTCTATAGATCTTGATGCCCAATATATAAGCAGCTTCATCGAGGTCTTTCATTGAAAAACTTTTATTCAAGTATCCTTTTATGCTATCCAGAAATTCTATATCATTTCCAATCAACAATATGTCGTCTACATATAATATCAGAAATGCTACAGAGCTCCCACTCACTTTCTTGTAAATACAGGCTTCTCCAAAAGTCTGTATAAACCATATGCTTTATCACACTATCAAAATGTTTGTTCCAACTCTGAGAGGCTTGCACCAGTCCATAAATGGATTGCTGGAGCTTGCACACTTTGTTAGCACCTTTTAGATCGAAAAACCTTCTGGTTGCATCATATACAACTCTTGTTCCAAAAATCCATTCAGGAATGCAGTTTTGACATCAATTTGCCAAATTTCATAATCATAAAATGCGGCAATTGCTAACATGATTCAGACAGACTTAAGCATCACTATGGGTGAGAAAGTCTCATCGTAGTCAACCCCTTGAACTTGTCGAAAACCTTTTGCAACAAGTCGAGCTTTGTAGACAGTAACATTACCATCTGCGTCAGTCTTCTTCTTGAAGATCCATTTATTCTTGATGGCTTGCCGATCATCGGGCAAGTCAACCAAAGTCCATACTTTGTTCTCATACATGGATCCCATCTCAGATTTCATGGCCTCAAGCTATTTTGTGGAATCTGGGCTCATCATCGCTTCCCCATAGTTTGTAGGTTCGCCATGGTCAAGTAACATGACCTCCAGAATAGGAATACCGTACCACTCTGTTGCGGATCTTACTCTGCTTGACCTACGAGGTTTGGTAGTAACTTGATCTGAAGTTTCATGATCAATATCATTAGCTTCCTCACTAATTGGTGTAGGAGTCACAAGAACCGGTTCCTGTGATGAACTACTTTCCAATAAGGGAGCAGGTACAGTTACCTCATCAAGTTCTACTTTCCTCCCACTCACTTCTTTTCAGAGAAACTCCTTCTCTAGAAAGGATCCAAATTTAGCAACAAATGTCTTGCCTTTGGATCTGTGATAGAAGGTGTACCCAACATTCTCCTTTGGGTATCCTATGAAGACACATTTCTCCGATTTGGGTTCAAGCTTATCAGGTTGAAGTTTTTTCACATAAGCATCGCAGCCCCAAACTTTAAGAAACGACAACTTTGGTTTCTTGCCAAACCACAATTCATAAGGCGTCGTCTCAATGGATTTTGATGGTGCCCTATTTAACGTGAATGTAGCCGTCTCTAAAGCATAACCCCAAAATGATAGCAGTAAATCAGTAAGAGACATCATAGATCGCACCATATCTAGTAAAGTACGATTACGACGTTCGGACACACCATTACGTTGTGATGTTCCGGGTGGCCTGAGTTGTGAAACTATTCCGCATTATTTCAAATGTAGACCAAACTCGTAACTCAAATATTCTCCTCCACGATCTGATCGTAGAAACTTTATTTTCTTGTTACGATGATTTTCTACTTCACTCTGAAATTCTTTGAACTTTTCAAATGTTTCAGACTTATCTTTCATTAAGTAGATATACCCATATCTGCTCAAATCATCTATGAAGGTGAGAAAATAACGATATCCACCGCGAGCCTCAATATTCATTGGACCACATACATCAGTATGTATGATTTCAAATAAATCTGTTGCTCGCTCCATAGTTCCGGAGAACGACGTTTTAGTCATCTTGCCCATGAGGCATGGTTCGCAAGTACCAAGTGATTCATAATCTAGTGATTCCAAAAGTCCATCAGTATGTAGTTTCTTCATGCACTTTATACCAATATGACCTAAACGGCAGTGCCACAAATAAGTTGCACTATCATTATCAACTATGCATCTTTTGGCTTCAATATTATGAATATGTGTATCACTACTATCGAGATTCAACAAAAATAGACCACTCTTCAAGGGTGCATGACCATAAAATATATTACTCATATAAATAGAACAACCATTATTCTCTGATTTAAATGAATAACTGTCTCACATCAAACAAGATCTAGATATAATGTTCATGCTTAACACTGGCACCAAATAACAATTATTCAGGTCTAAAACTAACCCCGAAGGTAGATGTAGAGGTAGCATGCTGACCGCGATCACATCGACTTTGGAACCATTTCCCACGCGCATCGTCACCTCGTCCTTAGCCAATCTTCGCTTAATCCATAGTCCCTATTTCGAGTTGCAAATATTAGCAACAGAACCAGTATCAACTACCTAGGTGCTACTACGAGCATTAGTAAGGTAGACATCAATAACATGTATATCACATATACCTTTGTTCACCTTGCCATCCTTCTTATCCGCCAAATACTTGGGGCAGTTCCGCTTCCAGTGACCAGTCCCTTTACAGTAGAAGCACTCAATCTCAGGCTTAGGTCCAGACTTAGGTTTCTTCTCCTGAGCGACAACTTGCTTGTCGTTCTTCTTGAAGTTCCCCTTCTTCTTCCCTTTACCTTTTTCTTGAAACTGGTGGTCTTGTTGACCATCAACACTTGATACTCCTTCTTGATTTCTACCTCCGCAGCTTTTAGCATCACGAAGAGCTCGGGAATAGTTTTGTTCATCCCTTGCATATTATAGTTCATCACGAAGCTCTTGTAGCTTGGTGGCAGTGATTGAAGAATTCTGTAGATGACACTATCATCAGGAAGATTAACTCCCAGTTGAATCAAGTGATTATTATACCCAGACATTTTGAGTATATGTTCATTAACAGAACTATTCTCCTCCATCTTGCAGCTATATAACTTATTGGAGACTTCATACATCTCAATCCGGGCATTTGCTTGAAATATTAACTTTAACTCCTGGAACATCTCATATGCTCCATAACGTTGAAAACATCGTTGAAGTCCCGGTTCTAAGACGTAAAGCATGGCACACTGAACTATCGAGTAGTCACTAGCTTTGCTCTGCCAGACATTCTTAACGTCATTAGTTGCATCTGCAGCAGGCCTGACACCCAACGCTGCTTCCAGGACGTAATTCTTCTGTGCAACAATGAGGATAATCCTCAAGTTACGGACCCAGTCCGTCTAATTGCTACCATCATCTTTCAACTTAGATTTCTCAAGGAACACATTAAAATTCAATGGAACAACATCACGAGCCATCTATCTACAATAACATAGACAAGGAAAAACACTATCAGATACTAAGTTCATGATAAATTAAAGTTTAATTAATCATATTACTTAAGAACTCCCACTTAGATAGACATCCCTCTAGTCATCTAAGTGATCACGTGATCCAAATCAACTAAACCATGTCCGATCATCATGTGAGATGGAGTAGTTTTCAATGGTGAACATCACTATGTGGATCATATCACTATATGATTCACGCTCGACCTTTAGGTCTCAGTGTTCTGAGGCCATATCTGCATTGCTAGGCTCGTCAAGTTTAACCTGAGTATTCTGCATGTGTAAAAACTGTCTTACACCCGTTGTATTTGAATGTAGAGCTTATCACACCTGATCATCATGTGGTGTCTCGGCACGAAGAACTTCCGCAACGGTGAATACTCAGGGAAAACACTTATACCTTGAAATTTAGTGAGAGATCATCTTATAATGCTACCGTCAATCAAAGCAAAAATAAGATGCATTAAGGATAAACATCACATGCAATCAATATAAGTGATATGATATGGCCATCATCATCTTGTGCTTGTGATATCCATCTCCGAAGCACCGTCATGATCACCATCATCACCAGCGCGACACCTTGATCTTCATCGTAGCATCGTTGTCGTCTCGCCAACTATTGCTTCTACGACTATCGCTACCACTTAGTGATAAAGTAAAGCAATTACAGGGCGATTGCATTGCATACAATAAAGCGACAACCATATGTCTCCTGCCAGTTGCCGATAACTCTGTTACAAAACATGATCATCTCATACAATAAAATTTAGCATCATGTCTTGACCATATCACATCAAAACATGCCCTGCAAAAACAAGTTAGACGTCCTCTACTTTGTTGTTGCAGGTTTTATGTGGCTGCTACGGGCTGCGCAAGAACGGTTCTTACCTATGCATCAAAACCACAACGATATTTCGTCAAGTTAGTGCTGTTTTAACCTTCACAAGGACCAGGCATAGCCACACCCGGTTCAACTAAAGTTGGAGAAACAGACACCCGCCAGCCACCTGTGTGCAAAGCACGTCGGTAGAACCAGTCTCGTGTAAGCGTACGCGTAATGTCAGTCCGGGCCGCTTCATCCAACAATACCGCCGAACCAAAGTATGACATGCTGGTAAGCAGTATGACTTGTATCGCCCACAACTCACTTGTGTTCTACTCGCGCATATAACATCTACGCATAAACCTGGCTCTGATACCACTGTTGGGGAACGTAGTAATTTCAAAAAATTCCTACGCACACGCAAGATCATGGTGATGCATAGCAACGAGAGGGGAGAGTGTTGTCCACGTACCCTCGTAGACCGAAAGCGGAAGCATTAGCACAACGTGGATGATGTAGTCGTACGTCTTCATGATCCGACCGATCCAAGTACCGAACATACGGCACCTCCGAGTTTAGCACACGTTCAGCTCGATGACGTCCCACGAACTCCGGTCCAGCAGAGCTTTGCGTGAGAGTTCCGTCAGCACGATGGCGTGATGACGGTGTTGATGATGCTACCGACGCAGGGCTTCGCCTAAGCACCGCTACGATATTACCGAGGTGGAATATGGTGGAGGGGGGCACCGCACACAGCTGGGAGAGATCAACAGATCAACTTGTGTGTCTAGAGGTGCCCCCTGCCCCCGTATATAAAGGAGCAAGGGGGAGAGGCGGCCGGCCAAGGAGGGCGCGCCAAGGGGGAATTCCTACTCCCACTGGGAGTAGGACTCCACCTTTCCTTGTTGGAGTAGGAGAAGGGAAGGAAGGGAGAGAATAGAGGAAGGAAAGGGCGGCGCCGCCCCCCTCCTTGTCCAATTTGGACTAGAGGGGGAGGGGGCGCGTGGCCTGCCCTGGCTGCCCCTCCTCTTCTCCACTAGGGCCCATGAGGCCCAATAACCCCCCGAGGGGGTTCCAGTAACCCCCCGGTACTCCTCCGAAACCTCCCGAAACACTTCCGGTGTCCAAACATAGTCATCCAATATATCAATCTTTACATCTCGACCATTTAGAGACTCCTCGTCATGTCCATGATCATATCCGGGACTCCTAACTACCTTCGGTACATCAAAACACAAAAACTCATAATACCGATCGTCACCAAACTTTAAGCGTGCGGACCCTATGGGTTCGAGAACTATGTAGACCTAACCGAGACATGTCTCCAGTCAATAACCAATAGCGGAACCTGGATGCTCATATTGGTTCCCACATATCCTACGAAGATCTTTATCGGTTAAACCGCATAACTGCATACGTTGTTCCCTTTGTCATCGGTATGTTACTTGCCCGAGATTCGATCGTCGGTATCTCAATACCTAGTTCAATATCGTTACTGGCAAGTCTCTTTACTCGTTATGTAATGCGTCATCCCGCAACTAACTCATTAGTCACATTGCTTGCAAGGCTTATAGTGATGTGCATTACCGAGAGGGCCCAGAGAGACCTCTCCGACAATCGGAGTGACAAATCCTAATCTCGAAATACGTCAACTCAACAAGTACCTTCGGAGACACCTGTAGAGCACCTTTATAATCACCCAGTTATGTTGTGAAGTTTGGTAGCCCACAAAGTGTTCCTACGGTAAGCGGGAGTTACATAATCTCATAGTCATAGGAACATGTGTAAGCCATGAAGAAAGCAATAGCAACATACTTAACGATCAAGTGCTAAGCTAACGGAATGGGTCAAGTCAATCACATCATTCTTCTAATGATGTGATCCCATTGATCAAATGATAACTCATATCTATGGTTAGGAAACTCAACCATCTTTGATCAATGAGCTAGTCAAGTAGAGGCTTATTAGTGACACTATGTTTGTCTATGTATGCACACATGTATTATGTTTCCGGTTAATACAATTCTAGCATGAATAATAAACATTTATCATGATATGAGGAAATAAATAATAACTTTATTATTGCCTCTAGGGCATATTTCCTTCATCGATTCCGGTGATGGAGCGCTGAGAGGATTCGCCCTGCAACGGCGACGGCAGCCCCAACCTCTCCTTGTCCAGCTCCGCCCCCACCATCTCGCGGAGATGGCTCAGCTCCTCGGAAATATAGGTGAATAAAGAGACTAGGTCAGGAAGCCGCAGCTCGTTGAAGTCGACGGGGTGGTCAAACGGGTTTAGCCCGACGGCCAGCGCTGGCATGATGGTAGGCATCACGCAGCCGCAACATGTGCGTGGCAACTTGGTCCACCAAGTGGCTGAGGCGATCCTGTACCTCATCACGATCGGCCCGCTCGCACTCCAGCCGGCTCCCCTGACGGCCTATTGTATCTTTCGCTTTCTGTAGCAACACTGCCGACACCTCGAGCATCTTTGTGGTGGATGTCTGCCGCTTTTGAAGCTCCTGGAACTCCCGCACATAATGGAGGAGCATGTCATTGCTCTCCTCCTCGAGCTCACGGAGCTCCACGTCCTTGGCCCTAAGCTCCGCATCCTTGGCCTGGAGCTCCTATGTCAGGCGCCTCACCTCAGACTCCATGATCTGTTGTGCCACCATGGTACCAGGTAGAAGCAATGGGGAGAGGAAGCAAAGGGGGCGAAATGGTTGAAAGGCAATGCAATCTACGGGAAGGCGGAGGGAGCCGGCCGAGGAGTAGGGAATCTTTTGGTTTTCACCATGGGAAAACACCAGTCGACGACTTCTCACATTAGGGAGCAGTGGGTTTTATAGGTGGAGTCATCGTGACTAATTGCTACCGCGCCTGCTCCCTTCACTCAAAAAATTCAAAATCCTGCCGCGCCTGCTCTAGTTAGTCAAAAAATTAAAAATCGTGCCGCACCCAAACACCAGAGCAACATCGTGGTGGATATTTAAATTTACCTGCCAGCAAGGAGATAAAAAAGGGGTGAAAAAACAAATGTGGCGGCGGCCTAGCTAATCGGTCGCACTAGCCCAACTAGCTAGCCACCATGCTTCACTAATGTACTCGGCGGGAAAGGTGGTTTTTCGTGATTTGAAGATTCATTTACTTGCTTCAGCGCTACGACCGAAGAGGACCCAGAAAACGCGCGGTAGGGCGTCCCACATCTCGACAAGGAAGAATATATGTGTGCACCACCCGGGAGGTCCCCGAAACCACGCGGTAGGGTGTGCCACGTCTCAGCACGGAGGAAAAATGTGTGTGTAAAAATATACTGTATCAGACGTAGTCCCTATGGTTCGACATCGGGACCCAGCCAGTCGGTCGAAAACACCCTACTAGCCACACAACTTCATCATGCTAACATGGCACGGAGGATAGGCGTGGTTAGCTTTGTCTCGACCCACCACAAATTCTCTTGTTCTAGGCGATTCTTCTATTTCCCAAGCTTTTTTAGTTATAATAACACCACGGCAAGCTAGCGCCACTCTTCATGTGTGCCCGTGCGTCTAAAGGTTAGACGATGGAGAGGAGAGAGAGATCGCAGACCTGGGACCCACCAGTAAGTGAGTCAACGGTCATGCACGTGTTGACGAGGCACTCCCTCTACTCTACTCAACGTAATACTTTCTTAAGTTATGGGATAAAGCCAACAACCATTGTTGTTTCAGGCTATCGACTTATGCTTTTTAGTCCAGGTTGCCAGTTCGAATCTCGTCTTTCAGATTTGTTAGTTTTAGGTCCAAATTTGATCAATGACAAGTGGGACCCCCATGTGTTGTTCTGATAATTTACTGTAGAATGGTTTTTTTGAACAAACACTTTCCGTGGTTGGACAAGTAACGACACGAGTTACATGTAATTTGCAAGTTCACGAACAAAAATGACAGCGGCATACAATATCACATCCACCCCGCAGCTTAGATGCTATGGTGATACGAGTTTTTACATTGTTGGAACTGAGATCCAATGGTTTGGGAGTAGTCTTTGTAATTATGCGCAATTTCCAAACTCTCCATGGGTTTCTTGCAAATAAAACATTCAGGCCTTGTGTGTGCCGCTGCATCTTGCACTACAAAAAAATACACTTCCGTGATGATACGTGTTTGTCATAGTAGGTCACATTTTTTGTCATGCATGTACATCCATGACGATTTTATGACAGAATCAAGATAGTCATACCTGTGCTGTCGTAGAAGTATTCCATGACATTACCAAAATTATCATCATGGAAGTGTCCACTTCCATGACGATAAATCGCGCGTCATAGAAGTGCTTTCATAAAGGGTGATCGACACGTGGCATCCACCGTAACGGAATGCCGTTAAGCTATCGGGTCGGGTTTTGGATCCAATAACCCGTTAACAGCCCCGACCAATGGGGATTTTCCACATGTAAAATCATCATTGACTGGAGGAGACACGTGTCAGGTGTCGTGGTTCTAAGTCTGGTAGTAGAATGTGGGGTAGGTATGGAGAGGCAAGATCCTAGCTATGGAGTAGTTGTACACACGAGTGTTTAACGAGTTCAGGCCCTTCTCTGAGGAAGTAATAGCCCTACGTCTCGGAGCCCAGAGGCGGTCGACTGGTTTATGTGTATAAGGATTACAGGGGTGCGAACCCTTCTACCAGTGGAGGGGGGTGGCTTATATACAGGACGCCAGGACCCCAGCCAACCCACGTAGCAGAGGATTAAAGTACATTAAGGCCGGGCGTTACTGGTAACGCCCTACATAAAGTGTCATCATGACCATTAAGACTACTTAATTACAGACCGTTTGGGTACAGAGTAGATCCTGAACTCCTGATGGTCGAGTGAGTCTTCATGGTCGAGTGTCTTCTAGATGGTTGAGTGGAGTCTCTCTTGGTCGAGTGGAATCAGCTTCTTGGTCGGCTGGAAGGTAGCTTCGTCTAAGGATGTCCTTGGGCATGGTATCCTAGATAGGTCCATGGCCCTACCCTAGGTACATAACATCATCATTAGCCCCCGAATGGATCGAGGTTCGAGTGAGGAAGGAGTTGATGATTTTTTCTAACTCATTTCCCGTGCTTTAATTATGTCGTATCTTGGACCGGCGATTTTTCTTTCGGCGTTGGCGTCAACTTTTACTTCAGTCGCCTTGATCCATTCTTGTCTTCTGTCGAGTGAACCTTTGAACTTTGGTGAACTTCCGAGCGACGGATCGCGGGAAAGATATCGTCTGACAGATTGATCTGCTGCTAGCGGATTTTGCGGGATCCGAAATTTGGGAAGCACGCGAAGCGGGGCGGTCCGCGGCAATCGGACGGGATAAGGCGTGGACACCTCGATTTCCGCGCCGCCTTTTTCGCCATGTACCGTGCGTGCGCGACTGTTTCGGGATGTGACAGGATCGCCCGGACCCACTCGTCAGCCACTCGGAAGCGCCCTTATATAAAGCGCCAGGGGAGGGTTTTTTGAACAGTGCCTTCCCATTCTTCTCTCTTCCCTCTTTGCCTCCGCCCACTGCGCCTGCTCTCGCCTCCGCCTATCCACCCCTCGCGCGCTTCGCCGGCGATAATGGTGAAGGAGAAGACGGCGGCCCTAGAGCGTGCGAAGAAGGCGACGGCGACGGGGCAAGCGAAGGGGAGACCGTCCAGTCGGGGCGGATCTTCGTCAAGGTCTCGCCTGCCGAAGGGTTGGGTCCAAGGGGATTGGATCCGCTCGACCATCACTGAGAAAGATCTCAACGACCTGGCCAATGAGGGACTGATCCCCCACGGGTCAGCGAGGCTTCCAGGGACCGAGTGCCAACCGCAGCCGCAGGAGGGTGAGTGTGTTCTCTTAGCCACTCACGTAGACCGTGGTTTTTCTCTGCCGCCGAGTGTTTTCTTCCGAGGGTTTCTGAATTTCTTTGGGCGCAACTCCATCATTTCAATCCCAATTCCATCGCCTATCTTGCTGCCTTTGTGTCCATGTGCGAGAACTTCCTGGGTTGTCGACCACACTGGGGTCTCTTCAAGCACATATTCACCTGTTGCTCACAGACAGTGAAAAAGGCGAGTCGTTCGGATGAGAGGACCAAGGTTATTCAGATGTGCGGGGGTCTTGGGATTCAGTTGAGGAATAAGAGCACTTTCCCGGCCATGACCCTTCCTGAGTCGGTCAGAGGGTGGCAGTCGACTTGGTTCTACTGCCAAGACGAGTCGACGCCGGGGCAGTCGACTGGTCTCCCTCCGTTCTCCATGGACCGAGTGGACAAACCGTCTTCTCTGAAGGTGCTTCCTGAGGAGAAAGCCGAGGTAAAAATGTTGATGGAGCGCGTGGTCCAACTCGTTCGGGACGGAGTGACGAGCATGGATCTTCTGGAAGTCTTCCTTAGGCGGCGCATCCAACCGCTTCAGTACCGAGGCCACCCGATGTGGCTGTACTGCGGTACCGAAGACACCACTCGGGTCCATCCAGAAGCAGTCGACGACGCCACGCTGGAGAGGTGGGTGGCCGCCATCACAGGGAACAAGGACAACCCTAGAGGGGCTAGGAGGATCCCACCAGTCGACTGTACTTATACGCCGGACACGGTATGGCCATTTATCTCCGATTGTGATCTTGTTTTATCCATTCTGCTATGCCGCGAATTGGTCGATTGATCTTTGTTTTGCTTTGTTGTCTGACAGGCCACCACTGAATTATACTCGATGCCCAATGGAGAGCAGACGCCGACTGAGGAGGAGGAAGGAAGCAGGGGCGAAAGCCCGAAGGAGTGGGATTCGTATGCTGACGACGATGACAAGGGCGATGACTTTGGTGAGGAGGAAGAAGAGGAGGGGGAGGAGGAAGTTGTACCTCCCCGCTCGGAAAGACGCTCGAAGCTTGCCCATGATCCCGCGACTGAGCGTGGTAAGGGGGTCGCGACCGCTACCCAGTCGACCAAGCGCCCTCGGACCACTTCTCCGGCGCCGACTGAGAAGGTTCCGAAGCAATCTCGAGTGGCACCGTCGAAACCTGCGAAGGTCTTGCCGAAGATGAAGATGGTGATCCCCACTATCTCAGGGTAATGGTAGTCTTGAGTTTTCCCCGTTTCATGAACTTGTTCTTGGTCGACTCATGGGCCAATCGACTGACTTTTGGAAGTGCAGCGCTGCTACTTCCGATACTTCGGCGAGGGCTGAAGACCACGAGATGGAGGATGCTGCTACCTCGAAACCTGGTATGACTCTTGTGATGCCGTTTCCAGTCGACTGACTTATTGTCTCTAATTTTGATTCTTTCTGCAGTTTCATCTAACATTGTTATTGACCTTCCTGACGACGACGACGAAGAACCACCACGGCAGAGGAGAAGCAAGAAAACGTCTGCTGGCAAGGCGACTTAGGATGTGCCGGCACCCGAGACGTTGGTCGTGGAGGGAGACAATGTCACTCGACCCACCGTAACCTTTGCGGTGCCGTTGACGAGTGCTCGCCCTTCGTCGTCGAGTGCTGCTCAACCCTCGCTTTTCTCCACCTACCCCGTTCCATAAGACCAAGCTAGTGCTGCTAGAGAAGCAATACGCCAAGCGGGGGTCATGATGGAGCAAGTGAAGGCAATACGAGAAGCCAGCCAGGCAGCCTATGACGCCAGTTCGGCTCTTCAGAGTAATGTTCAGGTTAGTCGGTCACTGCCTGTTCTGTTAGGATATGATATCTGAAAACTCTTCTTTCTGCAATTCTTAGAGTTTGTCCTACACCCAGTGGGTGTGTCGATTGAAATTCCGGATTAGTGGGGGCACGCTGAGTGCACCCACTAGGTGTAGTCCCCAAGGCTATGGTCGATTGCTGGCAGTTGACCATAGGCTTTAAGTTTTTTCCTTACTCGACTAGGTCGAATAGATTCATAGACCGGTGGGGGCACGCTGAGTGCACCCACTGGGTGTAGTCCCCGAGACTGTGGTCGACTGCTGGTAGTCGACTATAGTCTGAAGAACATCTCCCTTCTTTTTTTTATTGTTGGTCGACTGGTCGACTCTAACTAATGAAACTAGTGGGGGCACGCTGAGTGCACCCACTGGGTGTAGTCCCCAAGACTATGGTCGAATGTTTGTATTCGGCCGTAGTCTTAGAAACGGTATGGTTTTTCCTTACTCACTCGGAAGTGATTTGTCTTTGACATCTGTCGGTTGGTTCTTTGTAGAAATCCTGTGACCTTGCGGCTCGTTATACTGAGTTGGAGAACAAGCACATTCAGCTCGAGCTTGATCTAAAACTGGCCCAAGAGAACTTAACGAAGGCGAAGGAGGAAGCTAAAGGTATTCTTGGTGAGGCTTTTGACGACTGCCTTTGTCTCTTACTTGTTTCCGAATCTAATCTCACTGTAACTTTGTAGACAAAGTGAAGGATGCCCTGAAGAAGCAAGAGCTTGACTTGGCTGAGATGCAAAAGACTGCTTTAGAGAAGACCAGGCTTGTGGCTGAGAAGCTGGCTTCAGTGACCAAGCTTGAAGAAGAAAACACCAATCTGAAAGCCGCTCTTGATGCTGCCAACCAGGAGGTCAGTTGACTGAAAAGTGACAAGACCACCCTGAATGACAAGGGTAGTGAGTTGAAGAGAAAGAAGAACGATCTAGAGGCTTATTTGGGTGGACTCGCCAAGAAGTTGTTCCTTATGCTTGAAGGTAATCCCTTGTGTCAAACAAATATTTTAACTGTAACCTCCGACAGTTTGTATTGACTCGGTGGTTGTGCTCGCAGAATTTTGTCAGAACTTTGAAGAGGAGACTGGTCGACTGGAAGTAAACCTGGACCCCATCAACTCTCCCGTGAAAGATGAAGTTGCCATGAATGTGCTCCAGCTTGAATCTCGTGTTGCTGCTGTCATCGACTATCTCGCAAGGCTGAAGGTCGCAACTTCTTGCATCGACACAACACTTTGGCCAAGGGAGACGCTCCAGAACGACCTCGAGTCTCTGATGACTCGACTGAACGAGGTGCCAAGTCGAGTGCAGGAGTGGAAGAAGTCTTCGGCCAGGTGTGGTGCGGATGTTGCTCTGTCTCTGGTCCGCGTTCACTGCAAGGATGCACGAGAGGACAAGCTGGTGGCTCTTAGGGTGGCTAACACCAAGAAGCACGATTTTAGATCTTTCATGGAGACCTTCATTGCTGCTGCCACTCGGATTGCAGATGGAATTGATCTGGACGAGTTTGTTGCGCCTTCCAGCCCTCCACAGGAGGGGTAAAAAACTTCTGAGCTTGATACTTTAAATTTGCCTCAGAATGCCGAGTGAGTTTTGTAACCGACAAACCTTAACAGGCCTAGCGCCTGAGCACTTTCGGTTCCGTTAGGTGTTATCCGAACTTGGATTCGATGCTGAATATGTTTGCATTTGGTTTGAGGTGTCTTTTGCAGGTTAAAGCAAAGCGCTCATTGCAATCGACTTGTTCCCCAATACGCTTAGATGAGCACTGAGCTGCAGCTAAACCTCCGAGTGGAAGGTTTGCTCTCCACTCGGTAGGATTTTAAATACTTAGGCGAGCACTGGGCTGCAGCTAAGCCCCCGAGTGGGAGGTTTGCTCTCCACTCGGTAGGATTTTAAATACTTAGGCGAGCACTGGGCTGCAACTAAGCCCCCGAGTGGGAGGTCTGCTCTTCACTCGGTAGGATTTCAGATACTTAGGCGAGCACTGGGCTGCAGCTAAGCCCCCGAGTGGGAGGTTTGCTCTCCACTCGGTAGGATTTCAGATACTTAGGCGAGCACTGGGCTGCAGCTAAGCCCCCGAGTGGGAGGTTTGCTCTCCACTCGGTAGGATTTCAGATACTTAGGC
>NC_057813.1:565182063-565200390 GCF_018294505.1 Triticum aestivum
GTTTGCTCTCCACTCGGTAGGATTTCAAATACTAAGGCGAGCACTGGGCTGCAGCTAAGCCTCCGAGTGGGAGGTTTGCTCTTCACTCGGTAGGATGTCAAATACTTAGGCAAGCACTGGGCTGCAGCTAAGCCTCCGAGTGGGAGGTTTGCTCTCCACTCGGTAGGATTTTGAATTGGTGGCGTAGCTCGGAAGTAGAGGGTAGCAGTCGACCTGCACCTCGTCCTCCTTGCGAAGCACATGTTGTACTTGTGGCGTAGCTCGGAAGGAGAGGGTAGCAGTCGACCTGCACCTCGTCGTCCTTGCGAAGCTCATGTTGTATTTGTACTTAGGTGAGCGCAATGCTGCAGCTAAGCCTCCGAGTGGATGGCTGGCTTACCACTTGACAGGATTTTGTTTATCTTAGGTGAGTACTTGGACTGCAGCTAAGCCTCCGAGTGGAAGGCTGGCTTACCACTCGGTAGGATTTTATTTATCTTAGGCGAGTACTTGGACTGCAGCTAAGCCTCCGAGTGGAAGGCTGGCTTACCACTCGACAGGATTTTGTTTATCTTAGGCGAGTACTTGGACTGCAGCTAAGCCTCCGAGTGGAAGGCTGGCTTACCACTCGGTAGGATTTTGTTTATCTTAGGCGAAACGGATTTCGCGGCTAAGCCTTCGTGTGGGAGACTGGCTCACCACTCGGTTAGGATTTTTTTACAGACTTGGGCAAATCGGATTCGCAGCCGAGCCACCCACTGGGGGATTGTTTTGAGTGGACAAAAGAAATAATGATTACTGGGAAGATTATAAAGCTCTTGTCTTTGATAAATAAACTACAGAAGTACTTTTATTACAACTCGTCCGAGTGAATACTTAGGTGTAAAAGGGGTGGAGAAGCTCCGCGTTCCAAGCTCGTCGATCTGATGCTCGACATTGTAAAGACGGTATGCTCCATTGTTGAGAACCTTGGTGACGATGAAGGGACCTTCCCAAGAAGGAGCAAGCTTGTGTGGTTTCTGCTGATCAACTCGGAGAACTAAATCTCCTTCCTAGAAGGCTCGACTCTTCACGTTTTTGGCGTGGAAGCGACGCAAGTCTTGTTGGTAAATGGTCGATCTGATCAGAGCCATCTCCCTCTCTTCCTCTAAAAGGTCGACTGCATCCTGCCGTGCTTGTTCTGCTTCGGCTTCAGTGTAGAGCTCGACCCGGGGAGCATTGTGGAGAAGGTCGCTCGGCAAGACTGCTTCAGCTCCGTAGACCAAGAAGAATGGAGTTCTTCCAGTCGACCGGTTGGGCGTGGTCCTTAACCCCCAAAGCACTGAGGGAAGTTCGTCGACCCATGCAACAGCCGCATGCTTAAGATCACACATCAAACGGGGTTTCAACCCTTTGAGAATCAAACCATTAGCTCGTTCTGCTTGTCCATTCGACTGTGGGTGAGCGACTGAAGCATAGTCGACTCGCATGCCTTGAGATGTGCAGAAAGCTCTGAACTCTTCGGAGTTGAAGTTTGACCCATTGTCAGTGATGACGCTGTGCGGGACCCCATATCTGAATATCAATTCTCTGATGAAGCTGACAGCAGTATCGGCATCGAGGTTCTTGATTGGTTTAGCTTCGATCCACTTAGTGAACTTGTCGACTGCTACCAGCACATGGGTAAAACCGCTTCTGCCTGTTCTCAAAGGACCGACCATATCCAAACCCCACACTGCAAAGGGCCAGACGAGTGGTATAGTCTTCAAAGCTGATGCGGGCTTGTGTGACATATTGGAGTAAAATTGGCATCCCTCGCACTTGCCGACTATCTCCTTCGCCATTTCATTCGCTCTTAGCCAATAAAATCTGGCTCGGTATGCTTTGGCCACGATGGTCTGAGAGGACGCATGATGGCCACAAGTTCCCGAGTGGATGTCATCAAGGATTATTCGACCTTCCTCCGGCGTTATGCATTTCTGACCAACTCCAGTCGCGCTTTCTTTGTACAGCTGTCCTTTTATCACGGTAAAGGCTTTAGATCGGCGGACGATCTGTCGAGCCTCTTCTTCGTCCTCCGGGAGCTCTTTCCTCAAGATATACGCGATATATGGTACTGTCCAATCTGGAGCGATCACTAGAACTTCCATGATCAGGTCAACCACTACTAGGACTTCAACCTCAGTCGGGTTCGTGACGCTCTTAGGTTGCGGGGCTTCATTGGTAAAAGGATCTTCTACGACTAACGGAGTGTGGATATGCTCCAAAAACACATCACTGGGGATGGCTTCTCTCTTGGATCCTATCTTCGCCAGATCGTCAGCTGCTTGATTTTTCAGTCGGGGTATGTGGTGGAGCTCTAACCCTTCGAACTTCTTTTCGAGCTTCCTCACTGCATTGCAGTATCCAGTCATGGCTGGGCTTCTAACGTCCCACTCCTTCATCACTTGATTGACCACCAAATCTGAATCGCCATAGACCATAAGGCAACGGACACCGAGTGAAATGGCCATGCGCAATCCATACAAGAGTGCTTCATATTCTGCTTCATTGTTGGAGGAGTCAAAGTGGATCTAGAGCACATATCTGAGCTTGTCTCCTCGGGGGGAAACCAAAACAACCCCAGCACCAGAACCATTTAACATCTTAGAGCCATCAAAAAACATGGTCCAATGCTTCGAGTGGACTTGAGTCGGCTGTTGTTGCTCAATCCACTCGGCAAGGAAATCTGCTATAGCCTGGTACTTAATGGCTTTCTTTGCCTCGAATTTGATATCAAGGGGAAGGAGTTCAATCGCCCATTTAGCCACTCGACCAGTTGCATCTCTGTTGTGCAGAATCTCTGACAATGGTGCGTCGCTGACGACTGTAATGTCATGATCATAGAAATAATGAGCAACCTTCTTCATGGTCATGTAGATCCCATATACGAGCTTCTGATAATGAGGATATCTTTGCTTCGATGGGGTCAAAACTTCAGAGAGATAATACACTGGGCGCTGAACTTTGAAGGCTTTCCCTTCTTCTTCCCGCTCGACCGTAAGTACTGTACTGACGACTTGTCCTGTGGCTGCAATATAAAGCAACAGAGGCTCTTGGCTAATTGGAGCAGCAAGCACCGGCTAGGTGGAGAGCAGAGTTTTTAACTCGGCAAACGCTGCATCAGCTTCTGGAGTCCACTCGAACTTGTCTGCCTTCTTCATCAGTCGGTAAAGGGGCAACGCTTTTTCACCGAGGCGAGAGATGAATCGACTTAATGCGGCCAGGCATCCAGTAAGCTTCTGGACGTCGTGCACATGCACAGGGCATTTCATTCGGAGTATGGTGCCAACTTTTTCTGGGTTAGCATCGATTCCTCGTTCGGAAACGAGAAAACCGAGTAACTTTCCGCCAGGTACTCCGAATGTGCACTTTGATGGATTGAGCTTGATATCATACCTCCTGAGATTGGCAAATGTTTCAGCTAAGTGAGTCAACAGGTCGGAACACTTTCGTGACTTGACCATGATATCATCCATGTACGCTTCCACATTCCGACTGATTTGAGTGAGCAAGCACTTTTGAATCATTCTCATGAACGTGGCTCCGGCATTCTTGAGGCCGAATGGCATGGTGATATAGCAGAAGCACCCGAATGGAGTGATGAAAGCTGTTTTGATTTCGTCGGGCCCATACAGACGGATCTGATGATACCCGGAATAAGCGTCTAGAAAAGACAATCTCTCGCACCCTGCGGTCGAGTCGACAATTTGGTCGATGCGAGGGAGAGGAAAATGATCTTTCGGGCAGACCCGATTGATATGTTTGAAATTAATGCACATACAATGTGAATTGTCCTTCTTGGGAACCATGACGACATTGGCGAGCCACTCGGAGTGGTATATCTCTCGGATGAACTCTCCTGCAAGGAGTCGAGCCACCTCCTCGCCAATGGCTTTTTTCTTCTGAACGGCGGACCGTCGAAGATGTTCTTTAACAGGTTTTGCTTTTGAATCGACTCTAAGGCGATGCTCAGCCAGCCCCCTGGGAACACCCGGCATGTTAGCTGGCTTCCATGCAAAGATGTCCCAGTTCTCACGGAGGAACTGGATGAGCGCTTCTTCCTATTTAGAGTCGAGTGTTGTGGAAATATGGGTCGGAGCTGCATTGGGGTCAGTCGGGTGGATATGAACTGGCTTCGTCTCACCGGATGACTGAAATGCTGACTCTGTGGCGGGCTTCTTGGCCCGCAGTAAATCACTCGGATCTGCATTCTTCTTGTATTCCTCCAGCTCTACCACTGTTATCTGGTCATCTGCAATCTTTGAGCCTTTCTGGAAACACTCTTCTGCTTTCTTCCGGCTGCCAGTGATGGTGATCACGCCTTTGGGGCCAGGCATCTTTAACTTGAGGTACACATAACATGGTCGAGCCATGAAGCGGACATAGGCTGGTCTTCCCAAAATAGCGTGGTAGGCGCTTCCGAAATCCACGACTTCAAATGTCAGCTTCTCTTTGCGGAAATGCTTCGAGTCGCCGAACACTACATCCAGAGCTATTTGGCCGAGTGACTCAACCTTCTTTCCTGGGATGACTCCGTGAAAACTCATGTTGCTGGAACTGAGCCTGGACATTGGAATGCCCATTCCCTTGAGCGTCTCTGCATATAGTATATTCAAACCACTGCCGCCATCCATCAATACCTTCGTCAGTCGAGTGCCTTCGATGACTGGGTCGACCACCAGCGCTTGCCTCCCAGGGGTGGCAATGTGAGTAGGATGGTCAGACTGGTCGAAAGTAATGGGAGTTTGCGACCATCTCAGATAGTTTGGTGTCGCCAGGGCGACCATATTGACCTCACGGTTGATCACTTTCAGTCGACTTTTGCTCTCTACATCAGCAAAAATCATCAGAGTGGAGTTGACATGAGGGTACTCTCCATCACTGTCCTGCTTGTCCTCAGCCTTGTCCGACTCCTTCTCTTTGTCTTTCGGCTGTTTCCCTTGAAACTGCTGGATTAAGAGCCGGCACTGGCGAGTGGTATGCTTTGGGTAGATGAAGTTACCCTCTTCGTCTTTCTTCGTGTGGATATGACACGGTAGATCCATCACGTCATTACCTTCCTTATCTTTTACCTTCTTGGGGTTCCAAGATCCTTTGGGTTTCCCTTTGAATTTGCCCTGAGTCATGGCCAGAGCCTCTCCAGGAGCAGCTGGCTTGGCCTTCCGCTTTTGCTTCCGACTGGAGTTTCCTTTATCCGACTGACTCGGCTTGTACTTGCCGCTCCGGAGTCGGTCCTCTTCTTCGCCGTTGGCGTACTTGGTGGCTATTTCCATCATCCGACTCAGGATCATATCTCCGGTTCGACCAAACTTCAGGCTCAACTCTCTATTCTTGACACCATCCTTGAAGGTGCAGACTACTTGATGGTCCGACACATTCTCTACAGTATGATGCAAAGTGTGTTGGGGAACGTAGCAGAAATTTAAAATTTTCCTATGTGTCACCAAGATCTATCTATGGAGAAACCAGCAACGAGGGGAAGGAGAGTGCATCTACATACCCTTGTAGATCGCTAAGCGGAAGCGTTCAAGAGAACGGGGTTGAAGGAGTCGTACTCGTCGTGATCCAAATCACCGGAGATCCTAGTGCAGAACGGACGGCACCTCCGTGTTCAACACACGTACAGCCCGGTGACGTCTCCCACGCCTTGATCTAGCAAGGAGAGAGGGAGAGGTTGAGGAAGACTCCATCCAGCAGCAGCACAATGGCGTGGTGGTGATGGAGGAGCGTGGCAATCATGCAGGGCTTCGCCAAGCACCGCGGGAGAGGAGGAGGGAGAGAGGTAGGGCTGTGCCAGGGAGAGGTGAAACTCATGTCTATGCAACCCCAAATACCTCAACTATATATAGGGGAGAGGGAGGGGGCTGCGCCTCCCCTAGGGTTCCCACCCCAAGGGGTGTGGCTGCCCCCAAAACCCATCTAGGGTGCGGCCAAGGGGGGGGGGAGAGGGGAAACTTGCCCCCCAAGTTAGGTGGGTTTGCTCCCTCCCCCAAACCCTAGGCGCCTTGGGCCCTTGTGGGGGGGGGGGCGCACCAGCCCACCTGGGGCTGGTCCCCTCCCACACTTGGCCCATGCAGCCCTCCGGGGCCGGTGGCCCCACTTGGTGGACCCCCGGGACCCTCCCGGTGGTCCCGGTACGTTACCGATAAAACCCGAAACTTTTCCGGTGACCAAAACAGGACTTCCCATATATAAATCTTTACCTCCGGACCATTCCGGAACTCCTCGTGACGTCCGGGATCTCATCCGGGACTCCGAACAACATTCGTAACCACATACAAACTTCCTTTGTAACCCTAGCGTCATCGAACCTTAAGTGTGTAGACCCTACGGGTTCGGGAACCATGCAGACATGACCGAGACGTTCTCCGGTCAATAACCAACAGTGGGATCTGGATACCCATGTTGGCTCCCACATGTTCCACGATGATCTCATCGGATGAACCATGATGTCAAGAACTCAATCGATCCCATATACAATTCCCTTTGTCTAGCGGTATTGTACTTGCCTGAGATTCGATCATCGGTATCCGATACCTTGTTCAATCTCGTTACCGGCAAGTCTCTTTACTCGTTCCGTAACACATCATCCCGTGATCAACCCCTTGGTCACATTGTGCACATTATGATGATGTCCTACCGAGTGGGCCCAGAGATACCTCTCCGTCACACGGAGTGACAAATTCCAGTCTTGATTCGTGCCAACCCAACAGACACTTTCGGAGATACCTGTAGTGCACCTTTATAGTCACCCAGTTACGTTGTGACGTTTGGTACACCCAAAGCATTCCTACGGTATCCGGGAGTTGCACAATCTCATGGTCTAAGGAAAAGATACTTGACGTTTGGTTTATACTAGGGACATGGTGTTGTCTATGTATCCACACATGTATCTAAGTTTCCTATCAATACAATTACAGCATGGATAATAAACGATTATCATGAACAAAGAAATATAATAATAACTTATTTATTATTGCCTCTAGGTCATATTTCCAACAAAGTGATCCATCTCTAGATGTAATCCCTCAGTGTTTCACTCGACTTTTGTACACAAACTTGCAGCTCAGTCAATCCGGCAGGTCGCTTGCAAGTTCCCTCAAACGTTCTGACGAACACTAGAGAAAGATCTTCCCAGGTGTAAATGCTGCTAGGAGCTAACTGATTCAACCACGCCCTGGCCGAACCCTCTAGCATAAGCGGCAAATGTTTCATGGCCACCTCATCATTACCGCCACCAATCTGAACAACCACTCGGTAGTCTTCGAGCCAAGTTTCAGGCTTAGACTCTTCGGTGAACTTACTCACCCCAGTCGCCAACCTAAAGTTGGGGGGTATCACTGCGGCTCTGATTGCTCTGCTAAAACATGGACTCGGCTGCTTGTGGGCACATCTCTGTCATGACCATCTCTATGAGCTCTGTTCCGGTTGACCAAACCTTGCACGATGATGGATCTCGCGTCAAAGCCTGGCTCTCTGGGGTCGACTGGAGCTCTCCACCCAACACTGAGCTGGCGTCTGTCATCTTGCTGCCGATGGGCGTTAGACCCACTTCTCGGGGGAGGAGTGGGCACTCGACGCCTATCATCACGATCAAATCGATCATCATAGTGGTCCCGCCGGCCTTCACGTCCCACGCGCCTCGGAGGCGACCTTGGACTGTGAGCCGACTGAACAGTATTCGCAGCGACGGATCGACTGCGAATCCTGTTGCGCGACTGCGACACAGCTGAATTTTGATCTCCTGCCTCCCGGAGAAAATCTCTGATCTGCATCAAGCCTCTTCCAGCCTCTGGCTGAGAGGGCTGAATTGACTCCGCTATACGGGCTGCAGCTGCCAAATTCTGAATTGGGGTTCGATATACCTGAGTCGGTTGCGGAAAGAGCTAGCGTCGGTTGGAGTTGGTCACTCGTTGACGCGCACGCTCGTCGAGTGCTCGCTGGAGGTTCTCCAGTCGAGTGCGTTCAGCCAGGTTGGCTAAACGCGCCTCTTCCAGGGCACGAGCCTCAGGAGTTGCTCCTGCAATGGGAGTATGCAGGGCATCCATATTCCGGCGGCGAAGTTCTTCCCTCTGCTGAGAAGTGAGTGGCTCGGGCTGATACTCTTCGTGGGCTTGAATGGGGTCGCCCCCGTCGTCCATCCCGTCGTCGCGGGGGAAACCGGGAGGACTACGAGGCCCGTTGACCATCAGGACCTCCGCTGCTGGATCACTGCTATCGCACTCGGATGCAGTCTCTATGGAGCCAGTCGACAGGTCGAACAAGCCATAGAGAGATTCATCGGGCTCAATTGCCGCGACTTGGGTGGTGGCCGACTGGCGAGCCACTGCGTGTCTCACCCATCGCTGGAGCCTCGACCGACCGGAGCGCTTGCGCTGGCGGGAGACAGGGAGGGAGGACGGCGCAGGAGTCGACCAGTATGGGGTCGATGGCTGCCGTAGCAAGACACCGCGGACACACGCCCGAAAGTGCATCGCCCCGCGGACGGGGAGCGCGTCGATGTCGAGTGGTGCCTCCTGGAGCCAAGCGGAGTCGTCGGCGATGAAAGCGAGCGCACCGAGACGGATCTCGTGGCCCTCGACCAGAGCCCCGCCGGAAACCATGATGAAGGCGATCGGACAAATTGCAACTTGTCCAAAAAAGTCGCTAAGACACCTGCCCCATGGTGGGCGCCAACTGTCGTGGTTCTAAGTCTGACAGTAGAATGGGGGGTAGGTATGGAGAGGCAAGATCCTAGCTATGGAGTAGTTGTACACACGAGTGTTTAACGAGTTCAGGCCCTTCTCTGAGGAAGTAATAGCCCTACATCTCGGAGCCCAGAGGCGGTCGACTGGTTTATGTGTATAAGGATTACAGGGGTGCGAACCCTTCTACCAGTGGAGGGGGGTGGCTTATATAGAGGACGCCAGGACCCCAGCCAACCCACGTAGCAGAGGATTAAAGTACATTAAGGCCGGGCGTTACTGGTAACGCTCTACATAAAGTGTCATCATGACCATTAAGACTACTTAATTACAGACCGTTTGGGTACAGAGTAGATCCTGAACTCCTGATGGTCGAGTGAGTCTTCATGGTCGAGTGTCTTCTAGATGGTCGAGTGGAGTCTCTCTTGGTCGAGGGGAATCAGCTTCTTGGTCGACTGGAAGGTAGCTTCGTCTAAGGATGTCCTTGGGCATGGTATCCTAGATAGGTCCATGACCCTACCCTAGGTACATAATATCATCATCAGGTCCGCGTTGGCACATGTGTCACTCATCGAATGGGCGAGACACGCTGATGATATGTTGACACGTGGACCGACCCATCAAGTTTAAATGGGTGGCCCAACTAAAGGCCCACAAGATTTTGCGGACCATAATGGGCCGGCCCAGCTAAAGGCCCACGAGATTTTGCGGACCATAATGGACTGGCCCAGCTAAAGGCCCACAAGATTTTGCGGGCCATAATGGGCCGGCCCAAGTAAAGGCCCACAAGATTTTTGTGTGCCATAATGGGCCGGCCCAGGTAAAGGCCCACAAGATTCTTGCGGATCATAATGGGCCGGCCCAACTAAATGCCCATGATATTTCGCCGACATTAATGGGCCGGCCCAGCTATAGGCCCACAAGATTTTGAGGACACTACTAGGCCATCCCATTAACTGGCTGCCATGTTTTGGGCCAAATGCCGACCCATATTTGATCCGGTCCATTAATGGCCTGCCACGTCTGGGCCTAATAATGGCCCATATGAGATCTGTCCCGTTAAAAGCCTACCATGTTCCGGGCCAAATTACGGCCCAGATCAGGTCCGACCCTTTAAGAGGCTTTGGGCTAAATTATGGCCCATATCAGATTTGGCCCGTCAACTGGACGCTATGCTTTTGGGCCCACTTGCTAAAGGCCCATTTAGTAATTCGGCCTGATATTAGTTTCGGCCTATTAAGGGCCCGTTTAACATTTTGGCCCTATATTAATTTCGGCCTGTTAAAAGCCCGTCATATAGTTGGGCCTAACTACGGCCCGGTTTGCATCCGGGATGCTCGCAGCCGATATCTGATTTGGGAAAACAAGGACTGAGACAATTTTGGCCTGTTAAAAGCCCGTGATTTGATTCGCACAATCATGGGCTGGGGTCCATTTCGGGCTGCTGCTGGCCCGTGAGCTGTTCGGCACATTTCAGGCCCAACCTACTTCTCAGCCTCCTAAAAGTCCATTGAGTTTTCTTGCAAAAAGAGGGCTGAGGGTTACTCGGCCTATTAAAGGCTCGAATCTACTAGTGGGATAGTTTACTTTTGGCCTTTTAACAGACCAAGATGACGGGGCCCATGATGCAGATCATACATCGTGATTGCATGACGACCCGATTATGTACCATAATTTTACGGTTTGGCCGGTTTACTGCAAAGACATGATATATATATATAGTAAAATAACTACAACATCGTGAATAAGAAAAAACCTAGACCATACAATAAAGAAATTACGACATATTACATCCACTGGGCATCAAAGTTTGCCACTATGATAATAAAGCACAAGCAGACAACATATTACATACACTGGGCATCAAAGATCGCCACCAGTGCAAATAAACACGCCAATAAAATAATATACAAAACCGACATCACTTCAATAGAGTTCAAGAAAGGTTAGCCCTGCTGGGGAGCTGCAACGCAAGCAGCTGAGCAAGATGATGAGTCTGCCCTTGTTCAACACTTATATCTTCCTCACTTTGAAAGATAAACAAGCAGATAGATGACAGGTTTTGCACATAAAAGTATCAGTGTCGACAATTCATCACATTTCTTACTGACGAATAAAGTCAGACAGTTTAAAATTGCATTAACACAATATGGTATTGTTCAGGTCAGACATGGCAGGAAATGACATTGTGAAGGAGTTGACAACCTCACGACACCACTGGATTACGGATCAAGAACTCATAAGTATCAATGGTTAGTGTGATGTCAATTTATCCCATTTCAGATTGGCAAATAAAGAGACTGTTTAAATAATAGTAGAATGATATGACATTGCTCATAGTTAAGACATTGCAGAATATGACATTGTGCTGTAGTGGGTAGGTTCACCACACCACTGGATTACAGATGAAGAACAGAAGCATACATGCAGTGCAAAAGAAGATCACTTGCTCTGTATAGTTTAATTTACATGGTATGAAGAAGGAACTTGGTTGTACAACTGAAAACTTAAATTGAGAAGGACAAACTTTTGTTTATGAACTACATAATAAACTTTAAACATGCAATTTGATGCAAACACCAAAAATAAACAACTGTTACAGTCATGCCTAACCAAATATACACAACAAAGTTTGAAGGTTTGAGAAGGATAAACTTACATTACTGGTGAAGACATGCTCTATAAAGCCCTTGTCCATGCTGATGGGGGGGGGGGCAATTCAAGAAGTTTACCACAAAATCTTCTTCATAAGCATTGCCTTTATTCTACATTTTGTTAAGAGTAAATATAGATGTGACAATATACAAAAAAATGGAGAATATTTAAGAGAAGATGAAGAGTGATGCTACATAACCAAGTAGCTATAAATGTATGTGCAGTGATACAGGCAAAAGGCACAACCAAGAGCAATGCACAACTGAACTTCTTCAGTACCAACCTGGGCAAAGGAAAATAAGCTGCAGAGTGATGGTAAATGAACAATTACCTGTCAATATAAGTACACTGATAAAGGACAACATGTACTTACAAGAAAAATGCAGAGCTAAAAAAATTCACTGGCATTGGATATATTCTACACTAATGTAACCATTCATACAGATCAGATAATTTGGAGCGAACAATTGATAAGAAAGCTATCGTGCATACTGCTGTCACATAATGAACCAGGTATGTATGCAAGTATAGTGATACAGGACAACAGGTACTAACAAGAGCAAAGCAGCGGGCAGCATATTTGTGATATCCTGTCATTCTTTTCAAACCGGAATTCTTCTTCGAGCAGATTTCCTGCAAAAAAGATCTGTAAGGCACATGCGGAAAAGTAGAAGTTCAAATTGTCATGTGATTTCATAGACAATACCTCATCCTAGGAATAAGACCAGTGCATAACAAGGTTTTTCCTTTCAATGTCTTCTAAATTTAGCACATGAGACCTCACCAGAAATTCGTTTATAGACTTGCCATCAAAGTGTGATTTCCTCAGGTAACACCGATACTGCTGCAATGCTTCCTTGAAAAGCACAAGCAAGCTTTGCTCATCATGACTATCCAGATTGACCCTCGCCTAGTTACAACAATGTAATGTAAATCATTGATGTGTTCAATAAGTAGAAAACAGGAAAATAATAACCATGAATAATAGCACTTACACGTAAGTTGGACAGGAATATGTGAAAATGGTGTTTGTCTTCACTATAATCTTCCCATGATGGGAATATATGCACGTAGTCCCTAACAACATTGAAAGAATTGTATTTTAAACTGGGAATAAATGGAATGGGGTTCCAATCTGCAGGAATTGGCCATCTCTGCAGTTGGGATAGGTCTTCGGCCGTTGGACTTGCTGTACTTTTTGCTGGAGTGGGATTTTTCTGTGGTACGACTGGTGCTATGAAAAATGAAATCGGTATACCTTTTGCTGGAGTGCAGGTCCTGTGTGGTGGGGCTAGTGGTGTGGCCAGTGAAGTATGGGTACAGTCTGCTGGAGTCGGTCCTACGTTTTGTGTCACTGGTTGTACAGCCAATATAAGCGGGGCGCTGTCTGATTTCTCCGGCACCACCACATTTTTCAAGGACTTTGCTGGTGCTCCTTCAGGTTCGGCAATCACCCTCTTCCTTTTTGATGTCTGATGCACAAGAACAACATTTGAGTGAAAAAACATGGTATGATGACAGATGGAATATGTATTGATAATGGATGGGCATGGCATCTCGAGTTATATGATGAGTAAACTAAGCAGATGGCGGTGCAAGAAAGTAGAAGAAATGCAAGACAACATATGCAAGATACGCGCAATCAATAAAACCTTGCCAAATTAGAATAGGCACCTTGATGGGTGAACATGACAGGCCATCTGCCTTTGACCCTCGAGGTTACAATAGTCATTAGGATGATATTCTGAACAATAATCAACAGGTGGGGAGCGTATGAGTTTCATTGCATCCAGAATGGCACTCAATGCCTTGGTGCCAATTTTGTAAGTCATTGCAGTGTTCCACAATATTCTTCTGATGCGCAGATTCTGATATTCACTATAATTGCGTATAATATCTGAGAACCATGAAAACATAAATAGTTGTGAGATTATCTTTGTAATGTAGATGATATTCTAATATAGGGGCGCCCCTGTAAACACTTGTGTGCTATCACTAGATTCTGATGAGACAGCTCATGCGTGCTGTAATATGGTGCGTCCATTTATATAATCTGGCACAAGTACACAAAAATAGGCTCCAAAAGTATGGATAGTTGGCAGATGATAGGTTCATAAAATACTGTATAGAGAGTTTATGGCCAAACCATGATAACAAGAGCAGAGAACAACTAGGCAGATCATAATGTACATAACAGGGTACACCATAACCACGATATATAAATCGGGAAAGTGGAACTGGCTTGAAAATACGGTTTTGTATTGCCGCTAGTAATTGAAAGCCTATCGATCACGTATAGGCCAGCTCTATCAGCTGTTGACTGCAGATGTCCCGGCGCCCCTTCCTGACAAGGAACATAGTGTACGTACTAAATATAGAATAAACAAAGAGGAACATGTTAAAGAACATAAGAGGAAGCATATTCTCGAGGTTCCGCTTCATTGCATACAATGTTGGTTACCCACTCATGATGAATCACAGCGCCCAAAGAAATGCAATTCCATGCTGTCTCTCTATATGTGGCAATTTTGAACAATAGTCATTAAGATCATATTCTGAACAAGAGTCAACATGTGGGGAGCGTATGAGTTTCATTGCATCTAGAATGGCACTCAGTGCCTTGGTGCCAATTTTGTAAGTCATTGCAGTGTTGAGCTTCAAGAGTGGACTGCTGCTAGTGCGACACAAAGCAGCTACACAGATCATATTGTAGATATAACGGGAAAACCTTAAGCATCAGAGTAAAATTAGCAAAGTGGAACTTGCTGGAATATATGTGCTAGTATTGCCGGTACGGCTAGAAAGGCTTAGGATACCAGCTCTCTTGAAGTGAAGATGCAATACTGTTAATATCAGTGTAACTCTCAAAGGCGACACAGCTCCCCGCATTTCCTTGCTATTCTTATACGATTCAAGTGGGCAGGTCACTACAAATCCTATTCCTATGTTTACAAAATCCTACGAATCAAAGAGGCTCAAAGTGTCCATCACAACCGACTGTATAGACCTCTAAACTGCAAATGTCCCGGCTCATCTTCAGTACAAGGAACATACTGTACTACTATCATACTCCCTCCGTTCCAAAATATAAGTCTTGGTAGAGATTTCCACTATGGATCACATACAGATGTATCCAGATACATTTTAGAGTGTAGATTCACTCATTTTGCTCCATATGTAGTCCATGGTGGAATCTATACAAAGACTTGTATTTAGGAACAGAGAGAGTACTTATTAAAGAAGAACGGAAGAGGAACATGGTAAAGAAGAGCAAGCAGATTTTGGATAATAAAATGTTGGTTGCGCAGTGCCCACACATGATGAACCAGAGCGCATTAAGAATGCAACTCCCAGCTGTCTCTCGACCATTTCAGGCGGTTGGATGAAGATCCAATGTCTCCTAACCCTTCTTATTCCTCGTCTCTGATTCTTCCCATACAGAACATTGCACGGGCCACCGACCGAACCATCGGCCCCCATCGCCTGTGTTCCTCCGCCACCCCCACCCCACCCCCGCCCCAACCCTCACCCGCGTCGAGTTTTCTTCATTCGGTGAGGCCCCACAACCACCTGAGCCCCTTCGTTCGCACCGGTGAACTCCAGCGAGCTTTGAAAAATCGACTGACCCAATTTTGAAATTTAGTCTACCGTGATTTAACTAGTGTGGAATATAAAAGGGGAAAGCCATAAGCATTGGGAGTATAGTGTTGAGCGTGCCATGGCGGATCTGAAGGTGCAAACCGGACAAAGGCAACTTCGCAACCAAGACAAGAAATCAGAGTAAAGCAGTGGCGATCTATTTTCTTGCTGCGATAAATAAGTTGAGTAGATACGAAAGAGTACCGCCTCTAGTGCGGCACCGTGTATGCATCTACTGAGAATTTGACGGTGCTACGGTAGCGATGGCTGTCGGCAGCGTGGAAGCAGATCTAGGAGGGTAGACGGTGGTGGTGGGGCGCGGTGGATGAGACGGTCGTAGGAGCGACGCCGGCAAGGTGGACGACGACGGGGATGAAGCGAGAGGACGGGATGCAAGGATCCCGGTCTGAAGCCGTGGATGAGAGAGGTCGATCTCTTGTAATGGACGGCAGCGTCGGGGTATCAGCTCCGGCATGGTGGAGGAGGACGGTGGTGGATGGGGTGGCAGACGGCGGCACACAGAGGAGGGTGGGGTGGAGAGGGTGTTTTGGCGCCCACGGAGTACGAGTGGGGAAAAGGGAGGTAGAGAGAAAGGGGGGAACAATGTATTCAGGGCACACTTGTCTCAAATGCGAGGAAATTTACAAACTTAGCCCCCGTTTCAAATTTCTACTACATCACAACAATATTAGTCGGTTGGGGATAGTACGGTAATCTTGCATACACCGAATATTTGCCGACGAGAGTTTGTTTTTGGCACCCACCGTGTATGAATATGAATCAGGGAGGGAGTCGATTTCGGTCGAGGACACACTGTGTTTTGGCGCCCACCGTGTATGAATCCGGGTGAGAGGCGGTTACGTCACATTTGGGTGAAATTACAAACCTACCCCTATCGAAACCTATAGAAATCCAGCAGATAGGCTTTGCGTGGCAGGGATAGGCAGTAGTAATTTGCATCTTGCAGATTTTGGTTTCGGGCGGTTACTGTGACTTTCCCCGCTTCGTTCAAATTTTGCAGAGTGCACGTTTACCGTGCCAACTCAATTCGAATCCCATTTGTATTCTATTTTTTTCTGGCGGGATCCATTTTCAATTGGAATTACATTCTATATACATCATTTTTTATATATACTTTCAAAAGCACAACACCATTTATACATAAATATGGTTTACAAATGGCATGATCTCAGATTCATAAGGTTGTATCCATCGATTTGGATTTTCAAATATTTGAAACCACTTTATGTTGAAATCCAATGTATGCATTCCTCGCTAACTATCTCCAATTAATGTATGTTCCATGCGGTTTTTTTACTTCTCAAACATGTATAATGTGTTTCACACATGCAACATATTGTGTAATCCCGTTTAGACATTAATTGCATATAAACCATGCATTGTTTGTAATTAAAGAATCTATGGATCACCAGTATTGATAAACTATATAACATTACACGTGTGCCCAAATTCAAATGAATATGCATGTTTGATACAGCAATTTGCGTTATGATATTATCGATGTCGTGATCTCCAGTTTAAATATTTGAATCCCCTTTAATCCAGATATTCTTCTCATATAGCTATCACTCATGCTTATATAGGACTATCTCTCTGGACCTATACGCGTTCATCGTCTCTCAGGTATCTCTCATGCTACCTGTATGTCGACAATGATCTTTTATCTTCGTAACACACTGACGGTACTCTCTCCCATGACCTTCATCACTCTATCTCTCTCTAAGTATATCTTGCTCCCTGCTATGTGTCTCTAACTATGATTCTCCATGTGGAATCTCTTTCTCTCTCACAAACACAAAATTTTGTCTCCCGGGGTCTCATTTCTCTCTACTATTTCCATGTGTGCCACTCGCATACCCCTCATACAGAGATGTCTTTCGCTCCTTAGATATGAGAGCATACAACTCTTCCTCTTAAATATTTCTTTCTCACACACAAACACAAACTCTATCTCCCAGGGTCTCATATTTCTCCATTGTTCTCTTGTATGTCGCTCACACACACTCTCTCTCCCTAGAGATATCTTGCATTCCCTCATATGTCTCTCTAGCTATCACTCTCGTTGTGAAATATCTTTTTCTCTCGCAAACACAAAACTCCGTCTCTCGGGATCTCATTTCTCTCTGATATCTGTTTGTATGTGACTCACATGCACCCTCTCTCTATCTCTCTCACACCCACACACATAACTCAGCCTTCTGATCCACTCGACTCCTATCTCTAACGCACACTAGCTAGCATCTTTATCTTTCTATTTATCTGTTTCTCCATCAACCTTCTTTCTCGCCCTCACTCTTGATTCCTATCATGCACACTACATATGTTTCTCTCTACATGCAGTCAAGTGCCCTCTCACACACATATACAACTTCACCCTCTGAACCACCTGGCGGTCATCTCCAACACCCAAACTAACGGATGTCCCTCTAGCTAGCATCTCCATCTCTGTATCTATCTGTAGTTTCTCCATCAACATTTCTTTCTCTCACGGAGTCTTGCTTCCTATCACCCACACTATATATGTCTCTCCATACGTATGCATTTATAGGTTGATCTCTTTTGCACAATCGTTGTGCCTCACTCCCTTTGCTCGCCATAGATGCATGCTCCAGCCCACGCCACTATCTCTTATAGACAAAAACACATGCTCAATTGTCGGGCCTTCTTCCCTGCATTCTCACATGCATGCATATTGTCATACCGATCCGTCTCTCCCATGTTGTTGATCTTATGACTTATGTCTTCTTTCTTTTATCTCGATCATGCGCGCGCGCACACACACACATCCCACGTATACATGTACACCTCTCACACATGCACGTTCAAGGTCTCTATGTCTCTATACGTAGTTCATTACCCTCAATCCGAACGCCATATCGAATCGTTCTCCTCTTGTGTTCACATAACTTCCTCCTAGATGGGTAAAACACACACTCACACTTAACAATCTCCTTCTAGCTACCCCCCACCTCTCACTCTTCCCCTATATACCCGAAACCAATAAGACCATCCCTTTGTTTAATTCCCGTCTACATGCACCATCGATATATAGTAGTCTTCCTCGGTGTCTCTCGAACAAACACGTTCTCTCAATGTCGACTCCTCTCATGCGCACACACCTTCTCTTCCCTCTCTACGGGCATTTTCTCTCTCGCGCCCCATCGTTGGTGGCCTCTGCCATACACATCACCTCTCTATGATGAAGCCATGCACACTTAAATTACATCCGCCATAGAGGACCCCGCGACACACACACACACAGACATACACACACACACACGCACACACACGCACCCCCCACACACTAAGACTTTATCTCTCTCTCTCT
>NC_057813.1:565200687-565247865 GCF_018294505.1 Triticum aestivum
CCCCCACACACTAAGACTCCATCTCTCTCTCTCTCACACACACACAAACTAAGACTCCATCTCTCTCTCTCTCTCTCACACACACACCCCCCACACACACACACTAAGACTCCATCTCACACACACATGCTTTAGGCGGAGCACTCGTTCCTACCACCCTTCATCCAACCTTACCCGTATGATAAAAAATCACCTTAATTTACATGCATAACATGGACAAATTCCACTTTACTTTAGTAGTCAGCAAACTTATCATCTATGCCCTTATAAAAAACAAGTTAGCGATGATGGTGTGCCTGCCATCTTGTAATACAGACCGTATGATCTATATTTGACGGATAGAAAGAAAACTATGATAACCTCACAAAAGATACCCACACCTCTCTCCACATCCTTATCTCCCACAACCTCATTGCTCAGCAATTAAAAAAGGAAGTCTTTGGAACAATCTAGCATGGTGGCCGCTGCCGCCTGCCGACGCCGTCCATCCCCATGCCTCCGCCCATTCCGACCACCAGTCACCACCACGCTCCACTCCTCCTCGCCTTATCTCTCATCTTTCATTTTTTCAATGACATTCTCGAGATACCAGTTTTTCGATAAAATTCTCGAGATATCATTAGTTTTTACAAATGGGATTACTCCTGCATGGGTCAATCACAATAGGTGTTTTGTAAAAAATGCATATTGATGTTCCGTGCAATGCACGAGAATCTTGCTTGTAATTATATAATGCAAATCACGAGCAGGAAGTGACATTTTTTTGACACAACCACGTTAACATGGCCACGTAAATCACTAGCTAAAGTAAATACCATTATACTTATATCCTGATGCAAAAAGGTTGAGTACATGTCCGAAGAGTAGAGTCGCACACACACACTCTGTCTCTCAGAATCTCTCACACACACACACCAGTTACATGACGCCCACTTAAGCAGACACGTATGTTACAATTTGTGCACCCGCAGGTACACGTGATGCTGCACATTTATTTAAACCAGAAGGCGAACCCAAACAGTAGCTGCATTCATTCCCCTCCTGCCGCCTCTCCTCTGGTCGCTGTGGCCCGGTAGCCATGGCCCGACCGAAGGTAACAACATACGCCATACTCCCGTCGGAGCGGTGCTTTAATATGGAAATTTTAGTGGTCATGCATGCATCTTTTTGTGCTAGCACTCCTATATAAGGGTTGACCGGTCGCTTCCCGCGGATGTGCGCGGGCGGTGGAAGAGGAAGGAGAAGGGAAGCGGGCTGTGGAGTAACCTTTTTTACCATAATTTCTTAGGAAACTGAGTGCAATAATTGAGTACTTTTGAAAACTACCAGTACTACACCTGAAATGGTTCAAAACCTATACTCCCTTGCCAGCGCGCGCTTCCCGCGTGAAACGGTCAGCATCGCCCTGGAGCATCAGTGCCGCATTAATGCCCAGCCAGAGCGGAGGCGACCTCTCATTGGCGCCGGCTTTGAAGTGGCGCGACGGCTGAGAGAGCGCCGCTTCCCGGTGCACGCGACTGCTCCGCGTCGAGACTGGCCATAGGCCCTGTTTGGATCCATGGGTTAGAGTTAGTTTGAGCTAGTTGGGGCTCAAATAGCCCTAAAGTATCCAAGCATGAGGGTTTAAATTGGAGCAAGTTGCACCGAACCCACCAAAAAAAACTATCCCACCCAAGAAGTGCTAACTGGAGATAGTTCTCATTGGGACCACTGAAAAATCACTTTTCTCTCTCCATCAAGTGCATTTATTGTCAATCTAACCCTGTCACCCAAACACCTCTTTGGCTACAGTTAGTTCAGGGTTAGTCATGAGTTAGTCTAACCTCTAGCTAAGTTAGAGTATCAAACAGGAGCAGTATAGGACATGCAAGTTGCTCAAAGCATACAGTCAAATTCGTACGTGAAAGAATTTTTTTCTTTTTGAAAACGGAATGTGAAAGGATTTTTTTAGAATGCTCTTGGCATGTCGCTAACATGTGATGAGTTAACCGACCTCAATAGACGGCAAAAACGCCAGCCTGCCGCACTTTGATAGAGACGAGGAGGGAGAAGCAATACAGGCTGCTGGATTACTAGAGATAGGTGTCACATGGAAGCCAAGAAATATGGTGATAGCGTGGGTTAGCCATGTACTAGTATGATGTAACTACACTGGGCTGCCGTGTTTCATACTCTTCCAGTCCACTATGGAGATGATTGGTTGATTTTATATCGCTGAATAATAAATATTATGAGTGTAGACGCTCAACCACGAGGTTCCTTGCTCCTTCTCGGTGGTCGGGAATCTATGTTCTTCCACTCTATTTTTTTATGTGAGCTTTGTTCATCCTTTTGCCAACACGCGAGACATCTAGCATCAAGGTGCACGGGTTATGCAAGGATCATTCCATCTATATGAAGAACACGTGGGACTGGAACTACGAGACGGACATGTACCCAGGAGTGGACGTACGAACCTGAGTAATGTAGCGCAGTAAGGGAAGTAGAAAGGCACAAATGGTATGAACATGCGTGGCATATAGGGTGTGTTTGGTTGCGTTCTCATCTCAACATAGTTGTTCCCTCTTCATGCATGCTTAACTCAACACCCCTATTCATGCATGCTCTCTTCATGCATGCTTCTAGTGTATTTGTGCTAAACTAGTGTGGACTGATGCAGGACTCATGCACCCTCCATACACTCTCCCAAACACCCAAAAGTAGGTCGAGAAGGAAACTCTTCGGTGGCATTTGTCTCTTACTACGTACTACCACTAAATGTTGTACGTGCAATGCACGATGATGTTATGGAGTACGTGCCTAAGTACTCTACTACTACTATATTAGTTGGAGGCACATATTAACTTTTATATTTGTTTACGTGCATGCCCCGAGACCTTCCAACTAGATGTGTCTTTCTCTCCAGGTCGCACTTTGTAGCGTTCATACCACTAAGTACTACTACGTGTGGTCTCCGACCCAGAAGTGGAAGAAGTGGAGACGCTCTACCACACTAGTTTTTTTACGCTGGGCTCTACCACGCTATTCATGTCCCACTCCTTTCGCTGATGTGTGGGACATCCAACACGTGCCGTGTTTGGCACCCTTCGTCGTAAGAGTTGAAACACGAGCATTCATCAGAAATAAAAAATAATTTTAAATTAGCAGTGATACTATTTTTTTTTGAGAACGAATCAGCAGTGGTAGAATACCACGCGGTTTCCTTGCTCCTCGATATCGGAAAGAATACTTCCATTCGCCAACATGTGGGACGTCGACCATCCTGGTCCACTTGCCATGCACGCAGAACTCCAAGGGAGAGTCACCCCGGTCGTCGCGCCGCAGTAACAATGACTAATGAGCCGTCAAATTACATGCCCACTTCCCACTTTGAAGTTGCTCGGACGAAGGAACCATCATGACTTCGTTGAATTCTGCTTCTTGAAGAAAACTACTGTACCAGCAGTACTGCTAGCTACAGTAGTTACTCCAACAGAGGCCTCCTTTCGTTCATATGATAGGAATTTTATAGGAATATGAAAATCATAGGAAGTGAGATGACATGCATCTCAATTCCTATAGAGAAAGAGATGCCATTTGATGCATAGGATAGGAATTTTTCCATTTAGTCTAGGCTAATGTACTGGTAATTTGCTCTAAAAACTACAGTAGTAACTAGTAGTACTGGTACATGCTCGTACTCAGACATAGACACACACACTAACTACTAGTACTACTACTTCTCACAAGCTGGCCAGACGCCGTCGTTCTCCTTCTCGGCTTTGTCGGTGACACCCCACCGTGCTTGGATCTCCGCCGACCTCTCCGCAGCAGTGCATGCGTCCTTTTATTTCTTGCGGCGTCGGGCCTCTCTTTTCTTGAGTGCTTTCTGACTTTTCCACTCCATCTGTGCGGCTTTGGCCGCCTCTTGCTCTGCCCATTCGGCCTTGGCATCTTCAAATTCCTCCCACATAGTTGTGAGGTCGCGAGCGGCGATGAACTCGGCACGGCGGGATGCCATCGCTTCCTTACCATTTTGTGTGTGGTCGTGGGCGGCGAGGAACTCGGCGCGGCAGGATGCCATCGCTGCCTTACCGGTTAGTGTGCGACGCAGTGGCATGAACGACGCTTGGTGAGAGCTCTGGGGTGGACTGGCCAGAAAACCGCATAGTGCATTGGTTTGTCAAGAGCTCAACAACAGAAGACAAAGGAAATTTGGATTCCCCTTCAATTCTGGCCATTTATTACCGAGTAAAATGCATTGGTGGTCATCGAACTTGTCTTGATAGCTCACTTTGATCATTGTATACGAGATATGGTGATTATACGATCACTAGCTCAGCGTATAGCTCCGTATTTGTCTGGTTGACCAGTCAAACAGTCCGCATGCGCCTCATCATCTCGTGTTCTTTATCTATCTACGCGGGCCTACCTGTCAATGGAGAAAGAAATACTCTAAAAACCAAAATTATGCGTATGTGGGGAATCAAACCACGGACTCGTCGCTGCAACGCACCCTCGTCAGCCAAATGAAAATGAAATACTTCGCGTCAGACACTCATGCTCACGCTGTCAAATCATGCTAATGCATGCACGTCGCCCTCTAAATCAAAGTCCTGCTCATGGCGCAACGCAAACAGCGAGCCCATCACCTACGCGCCCCGGTGGTGCCTGACATTACTGTTTAGACGTTTGATGGAGGCCTACGGGAACGCCGAGCATGTATTCACCTGGCTCAACACCAACGGTCATACTCGGAGCGCCTTGCTCATGTATATCGTCCATCACAACGACAATCTATAAAACAACCTAGCTAGAGAGGGTACTATGGTAGTATGGTACAGAGTATGTACTATTGTGAGCGACCGATCTTAGTGCCACTGCACACCGAAACCCCTTCCATCGCTAGCGCGCGCTTCCCGCCTGAAACGGTCACCGTCTCTCCAGAATGTCAATGCCGCATTCACTGGACTTAACTGCAGGTGCAATTGGTGTGTCACTGACATGCGGGCCAGATGCCCATTGAGCCCACATGTTAGTAACCCAACACATCTGTAGTTAAGTCAATGAAGCAGCGTCAGCATTCACGCTCGACGAACCTACTCCGGCGCCAGTTGTCCATCCGTCTTCCGCGGCTCATTGCCATTCGCCCGCTATATTAACTTGAGCCCCAGCTCCCAACCATAGGCAAAGACCCACACTTATTCTCCTCCGGTCCCTTCCTTTTGTTGGCACCACTCCAACCATGGCCTCCTGGTGCTCCGAAGCTCTCTTGGACGTATTGTCGCAGGAGCAGACGAGGGACATCGGCGGCTCCACTCTGGGCACGCTCCAAAGCTCTCTTCGACGTACTGTCGCAGGAGCAAACGAAGGAGATCGCCGGCACCCCCACGGCCGCCCTCCGCCACCATGACCATGAAGCTGGCGCGCGTGCGCGGGCGCAGCCGGCAGCAATGAAGAGTAGTACACGGTAGGTCGCCGCCGCTCTGGTCCCAGGAAGGCCACCGCTACTCCACTTAGTCGACGCCAAGCTTGGTGGGGTAAACATCGGCGGTCGATTAGCCGCTTGACAGTGGCGTGGAGGCAGAAATCTTCAGAACCTTGTGCTCCATAGGAGTAGGTTATCGAGGCGGATGAGGAGGAGGCAAAGGCAATGGCTGGCTTTCTCGGGTTCATGGCCGGACATGGTGGTCGGGCGCTGGCGATCGTTTAGATTAGGTTTACAATAGGTTTTAGTATGGTTTGTGCGAAATATGGAATGAATTTCATCCAGTTTGTAGGAGAAGTTTTCGAAATGTAATGAATTTGATCTGGTTAATTTGAAATTTTCTTTGTTTGCACAAATTTCGTCCTGTTAGTTCATATAGTTGTCGAAAGGTATGCGGGCAGCATCGGATGGCATCCATCAGTGTCCTCGGACAGATGCCGATGTAAATTTGTGGGCCAGTGCTGGAGATGCCCTAACTATCATGCTATAATCGCTAACAGTCCTCCATTATTTGGCAGCGAATAGTTATCCCTCGATCAAAATCAGATCCGCGGTGTTTCACACTCCTCCCACGTAAGAGTGTAAACTCTTGCTTACATAAAAATGGAGCAAGTGGACGGCACTGTAGCACGTCATATCACTCGAACTAGCCCGCCTAACGAGCGAGAAAGCACCGCCCTCATCATTTTTTCTGGATTTCTATCGATCGATCGCGCGAAAATGTTACGCTTCGCAAGTTCTAAAGGAAAAGGCGGCATACTTACGACTCGTACGCGTCGCACCCCCGACAGTCTGGCTCGCACGCCGCTCACTAAAGGGGACATGCTTTGTCTTGCAATTTCACTGACATGTGGGACTATAATTGAATAAACCGTCGATAGCCGAAATCTAATCGCTCGGCGGGCGTCGGCTGAGAAGAGAGAAACGGGGGAGGGAGAAGAGATCACCCTCCCGCTGCGCACGGAATCCAAGAAATATATGGTGATAATGTGAGGTGGGCCATGCGGGAGTCCGGACCGCTTCTGGAGCCCGCTCTGACCACCCTGGCCCCTCAAGATGCCAGCTGCCCGCCGCATGCATGCATAGCAACTAGTACTAAAAAACAGGGCTATAAGCCCACTTATTTGGAAGAGAGAGAGGCATTGACAAAGTCAAGGAGTGGGCTCTGCAAGAGCCCGTCTCTACACGTGCTCCTAGGTATAAAAAAATAATTCTAAAAAAGGCATAAAAACAATTGTGTCTAAAAAAAGAAAGGTAAAAAACATTTGAGAGGAAACAGATAGAGAGAAAGTGAGAAAAAGTTGTAGCCTTATAGCCAACCTTATAGTCAACAGTATGGTAGCATTACATGAGGAATGAGGAAGTGGTGCACATGCCAAGTTTACTGGGCTGCCGTGTTTCACACTCCTCCGTCGTAACAGTGGAGACAATAGCTTTCATCAAAAATAAACAATGAATACTCGTTGCTCGTCCTCTATATCGGAAAGAATACTTTCATTCGCCGACATGTGGGACGTCGACCATCCTAGTCCACCTGCCATGCACAAAATTATCCTGGTCTACCCCGGTCGTATCGCAGGCCCAACCTTTCCCACTGTTAGTTGTTCGCACGAAGTAACCATCATGACTTCATTGAATTCCGCTTCTTCAAGAAAACTTATTGTTGGGGATATAACTATTTGTGTAAGCCGCCCAGGAGGGGCCGGGTTACGCAAAGAAGACTCATCAGAAAGAAGCCCAAGACCAAGCATGAAGATGGCGGTTCAATAAAGGGTCTAAGGCCCGCAAGAGGCTTAAGGACCACAGTGGTAAACCGTCATGATAATATGACTTGTAACATAAGGTAGACTTAACTAGTCACCGAGCCAGACACTGTCGATGAGCCGGCCGGGACTCTGTAGGCCGCAGGGCGTCACCCGTGTATATAAGGGGACGACCCGCTGGCGGTTTAGGGTAAGAAACAACTCATCGAGAACCAGGCATAGCGTATCTCACTCCCTGGTCATCGAAACATCAAGCAATACCAATCCAACTATACGTAGGCCTTACCTTCATCGTAAGGGGCCGAACTAGTATAAACCCCTCCTGTCTCTTGTCCTAACTAACCCCTTCAAGCTTCCTAGTTGCGATGGCTCCACGATTAAGTCCTTTCACTAGGACATCTAACGTGAAAATTCCACGACAGTTGGCGCCCACCATGGGGCCAGCGCACGGTGGATTTGAGTTCTTGAAGGGCAACTTCGAAGGGCTCAAGGGATACGCAGTGGGACGGATGACCAAGAGTCGTCGCGGCAAGATCTACATCAATGACGAAGGCTGGGGCCCTGACGCCGGCTTAATTGAGTACGGGTACCAGGTCCCCTTCGGCGGAATCCACGTCTTCATCGGCCGGATTGGTGAGCCAGGCCCTGAGCCGGACAACTGCACCGACCTCGTCGAGATGGCTCAGCGTGCGAGCCCCGCCCGAGTTCAACCCAGCATGAAGCGTTTCTTTGTGGGCTGCATCCACGGAGAAGAACTTTCTGAAGGATCAGAAGACGGTGGTGAGACGGCGTCCTCTTTGACGATGATTCGTCTGCCGGTTAAACAGATTCGCTGTATCAAGTGCAAGATGGCGTGCTTGGGGGCTATTCCGATGGCTCCAGTATTCCAGACTCCCATGAGCCGCCAAGCTAGGCAGGAGTCTTCATGGCTGGGACTCAACCCGGTCAAAATTCTACAACCGCTGCTGCAATAACGTCTGGAGTAGGAGCGGCCGGGGCAGGAGGCCCTGTGTGCCCACCGGCTCAAGTGCTGATAGATCTCATGGGTAAGCTTATGGCCCTGTTAACCGCTACAGTTATTCCTACAAATAAAGATGAGCATGACGCGAAGGTGGCATGGGTGCGCGAGGAAATAGCTCGGACCAAGGAGGCCTTAGCAGCTGAGGACACCAGCTTGGCCACGGAACGGGCGGCTTTGGATGCACGGGCACAGCAGCTCCAGTCAGAGGCTTTCCAGCTTACGATGATCCTGAACGCATCTAATGAGGTGATGAGAAGGAGGCACCAGAAAACTCAATCCCATTTCCCTCCGACTTACGACCCTCAGATTCTTTTTGCTACACCCGGAGCCGGCCCAAGTAACCCGCCAGATGCAAATCAGTTTATGACAGCCGGAACTGGAGGACCGGCTCAGCCTCGGGAGACGACACCTCGTCATGGGAACATGGCACCGCCCCATTACGTGCCGATACCGCCGGGTCACTTTTCCAACCCCATGGAGAACTTAATCGCAGCATCGGCGCGTTTGGCGGCTCTCCCGGTGGACGACGATGTTCCAACAGCGGTGGAGACCCGGAGGATCAGGGAACTTGTCCAGACGGCACTGGCTCAGCAAGAGACTTATTCTTACAGCCGGGACAAGATTCATTCGACTCCTCCGCCTTGGTTAGCACCGCCTCGCCAAAACCGGAGTCCGAGTTATAGCAGGCACATGGAGTCAGAAGCTTTGTCAAGCAACACCCAGCACCGGAACCAGCCCGGTGGCTATAACCCAGGGCAAGATTGGGTATGTCAAGAGAACGAGCGGGCGGCTCAGCCAGCGGCTCAACAGACCACTCGTCAAGACTTCCCAGAGTACTCGATGACTTCCGTTGAGATGGCAGTGGCTACTAGAACCGGCGGTGTTCCTTGTTTGGTGCCGGCTCTGCGTAATGTACGCCTACCCAAGGACTTCAAGGGACCTCGAAAGGTGCTGAATTACACGACCGATTTACAGCCTGGAGCATGGATTGGAAGTTATGAGATGGCCATGGAGCTGTTGGAGGTCAGCGACGCAACAATGGCTAAATACTTCACCATGATGTTAGATGGAACGGCCCGATCCTGGTTAAAGGGCTTGACACCCAATTCCATTAATTCGTGGGCAGAGCTAAAGGCCCGTTTCATCCAGAACTTCAAGGACATTTGCAAGCAATCTATGTCGATTGTGGATTTGACAAATTGTAAGCAGGAGGAGGGTGAATCCACGACTCACTGGGTACACCGGGTTAAGGAGATAATACATTCGTCTGACAAGATGGATGTTGGCTCTGCAGTCCTTATGTTGGAAAAGAACTGCCGCTTTGAGCCGCTGAGACAGAAGCTGGGGCGCCTTAAGCGTGATTGCAACAATATGGGTACACTGATGGCCGCTTTAGTCAAATACGCCGACTCTGATAGTACCAAGGACCCCGCATCTGATGAGGAAAAGACAGGGGAGGGAAAGAAGAACGGCAAAGGAAAGGGACAGCAGCATAACCTGATGAATCAAGGGGGAAACAAGCGTAAGGCTGAGGGTAACCCAGAGTTTGTAGCCAACGCCAATGCACAGGATAACAATAAGAGACGTAAGGGCAAATCGCCCTCCCGATCTGGCGGGTCAGGCCCATCTTTTGAGCAGCTACTCAATGAGCCGTGCCCGAAACATGACACTCAAGAACGACCCACCACCCACTTATGGAAAGATTGTGCGATCATGAAGGCTTTTAAGAACTCCAACACATTTGATGGCAATCATGGGTCGCGCGGCGGTTCAGGGGCTGGCGGTTTTCATGGCCCGGGAGGCGGTTCAAGTTCTGGCTTTCAGGGACATCAGGGCGGTTATAATCAGTAGCAATCTGGTCGAGGGGAACAACAGCAGCATCAGTCGGGTTATCAAAGCCATCCGAAGCAGCTGAATAGTGGGTAGTATCACATGTTTACCACTAGCTTGTGCAAATGTGACCAGAAGGTTCATAAGAGGGCTGTAAATTCTATTAAGCCGACGGTTCCCCGTTATTTGAGGTGGTCAGAACAGCCCATTGTGTGGAGCAGGGAAGATCACCCCATCTAGGTTGATAACCCGGGTCAGTTAGCCCTGGTGGTAGCCCCTCAGGTTGGTGGATATAAATTCACTAAGGTAATCATGGACGGGGGTAGCAGCATGAATATCCTATATTATGAGACCTTTCAACGCATGGGGTTAACTGATAAGAATTTGAAGACGTCCAACACTGTTTTTCATGGAGTGGTCCCTGGTAAGTCGGCGTACCCAGTTGGCAAGATTGAGCTGGAAGTAGCTTTTGGAGATGAGTATGACTCCAGAGCGGAAAAATTAACCTTTGAGGTGGTCAAAATCAGGAGTCCATATCATGCTCTATTTGGACGGCCGGCTTATGCCAAGTTCATGGCACAGCCGTGTTATGTTTACCTACAGCTTAAGATGCCGGGTCACAAGGGTACCATCACCATGCATGGAAGTCGAAAGGTAGCCCTGGAATGTGAGGAGGGCGACGCGGCTTATGCCGAGTCTGTTTGTGCAGAAGAGGAACTGAAGTTTTATCAAAACAACATTGACCCGGCAGATATGACCTCTCTAAAGAAGCCAACCACCGAGCATGACCCGGCGATGAAGTTTAAGTCGGCTGCCGAAACCAAGCTTGTGGATTTCATTCCGGGTGATTCATCTAAGCAGTTCAGCATCAGTGCTAATTTGGATCCTAAATAGGAAAGCGCGCTCATCGAGTTTATCCGTGAGAACCGGGACATCTTTGCATGGAAACCTTCTGACATGCCAGGTGTACCGAGAGAACTCGCTGAGCACACCTTCAATATTGATCCGAAGTATAAGCCGGTCAGGCAGTTTCTCGGCTCTTAGCGGCTGGGTTTATTGTTGAAGTTTTTCACCCGGAGTGGTTGGCTAACCCGATGCTCGTGCTCAAGAAGAACGGCACCTGGCGGATGTGTGTGGATTACATGGACTTAAATAAGGCTTGTCCAGCTGATCCCTTTGCTCTCCTCCGTATTGATCAAATCATTGATGCTACGGCGGGTTGCGAGCGTTTGAGCTTTTTGGATGCTTACTCTGGTTATCATCAGATCAAGATGGCAGTTAAGGACCAGGAGAAGACGGCTTTCATCACTCCGTTTGGAGCCTTCTGTTATGTATCTATGCCATTTGGGCTCAAGAGTGCTCAGGCGACTTATCAGCGATGTGTACAGGACTGTCTCCACGATCAAATTGGGTGCAATGTTCATGCTTATGTGGATGGCATCATGGTGAAATCCAGAGAGAAGGAAACCTTGATATCTGACCTAAAGGAGACCTTTGATAATCTCCGGGTTTATAAAATGATGCTTAACCCGGACAAGTGTGTATTTGGTGTACCTGCAGGCAAGCTTTTGGGTTTTTTGGTCTCAAACAGAGGCATTGAAGCTAATCCGGAGAAGATCAAGGTAATTACATCTCTGGCTAAACCGGCGTGCATCAATGATGTTCAGCGACTGGCGGGTCGTGTTGCTGCTTTAAGCCGATTTATAAGCCGGTTAGGTGAGAAGGCCCTACCGCTGTATCAGATGATGAAGAAAACAGACACCTTTGTCTGGAGTGATGCTGCTAATACGACCTTTGAAGATTTAAAGAGACAGTTGTCTGAGCCGCCGGTCCTTGCGTCTCCTATTGATAAAGAGCCGTTGTTGTTATATGTGGCTGCTAACTCACGAGCCGTCAGTGTCGCCATCGTGGTGGAGCGTAAGGAGGTAGGCAAGGAGCATCTGGTTCAACGGCCGGTTTACTACATCAGTCAGGTGCTCATTGAGTCTAAACAAAGGTATCCACATTGGCAGAAACTTGTTTACGGAGTGTTCATGGCAAACCGGAAGCTGAAGCAGTACTCCCAAAGTCATCCTATAATGGTGGTAAGTTCCGCCCCCTTGCGAGACATCATTTAGAACAGGGAGGCCACAGGACGAATCGCCAAGTGGGCTATTGAGTTTGGGCCCTATGGTTTGAAGTACATGCCATGTACTGCTATTAAATCTCAAGCCTCGGTGGACTTTATCAATGATTGGACAGAGTTGCAGGCACCTGAGGAGAAGCCAGATAACACGTATTGGACTATTCACTTTGATGGGTCCAGGCAGTTAGAAGGCTTAGGGGCTGAAGTTGTTTTAACTTCCCCTCGAGGTGACAAATTTCATTATGTGCTCCAGCTTATGTTTCCCTGTACTAACAATGCAGCTGAGTACGAGGCCTTGCTCCATGGTCTCCGGATGGCCAAAGAGATGAATTTGAGCCGGGTAAGGTGCTTGGGCGACTCAGATCTCGTGGCTCAATAGGTGTCAGGCAAGTGGGACTCCATGGATCCCCTTATGGCGGCTTACCGTCGTGAAGTAGATGCTGTGGCTGGGCACTTCAGAGGTTATCAAGTAGAGCACATTGATCGAAGGAAGAATGAGGCGGCTGATGCGTTAAGCCGGTTGGGATCTCAGTGTAAGCCGGTGCCGCCTAACACCTTTCTTGACGTTTTGCATAATCCTTCTGTCAAGGTATCTACAGAGGAAGAACTAGCAGTGCCAGACCCGGAGGCACAGCTGGTGGCTGCACTTCACGTCATCCCGGATTGGACAGTGCCATATTTGGCCTATATGACCCGGGGAGAGTTGCCTGAGGATGAGATCTTGGCGAGACAAATCATCAGGCGGTCCAAATCTATGACGATTGTTAATGGCGAGTTACATCACCTCAGTGTCACGGGGGCATTCCAACGTTGTGTGTCGCCTGTGGAGGGTCAAGAGATACTTTGTGAGATCCATGAAGGAGATTGTGGTCATCATGCCGGCTCAAAATCTCTGGTGGCGAAGGCTTTCCTTCATGGTTTCTATTGGCTGATGGCTCATGCTGATGCAGAGGATCTGTCACGACCGGTTTTCCGGGTATTAACTTCCTAGAAAATGGCCTTTGTGCTCACCAGCCCCAGGATTACTGTTAGCTGACGAGGCACCAACTTGATACAGAAACTCCAAGCAAAAAATACATAATATGTAGTACAAGACCATTCTGGCCTATGAGTACAACATAAGGTTGCTAGTGGTTGATGGCGGAAGCAGTTGGTGGTACATCCGTGTCTATGGGACTCCAATTCCCACAGGAACAGCTGACCAGGTTAACTCCTATCTTCGTGGGGCTGCTATCACCATTGCTTAGGTTCCGGGGCTGTCATCGCAATGCTCCTCTCCATGCAAGAAATCTGGCCAAGACAATAGCCAGGGACAAGCCAGTGAGTACTTTGAATGTACTCGCAAACATTATGAACACAGGTATAATATAACAAATCATGTCCTGAAATATTGTATGATCACAACGTCAGTCATAAAATAAAAATCTCTGATGCATGCAAGCAGGTTATTTATATGCAACATGAATATGTAGTAACAGAGTAGTAAGAAGATGCACCAATCGGGTGTCTGAAGCGACGCCTCGAAAGGATAATAAATAACGGGCATGCCTCAGTCGGGCGTCTGGGCGACACCACATAAAGGGCTTATAAAGTAAATAAATAACAGCATGCCATAGTCGGGCGTCTGAGCGACACCACATAAAGGGCTTATAAAGTAAATAAATAACAGCATGCCACAGTCGGGCGTCTGAGCGACACCACATAAAGGGCTTATAAAGTAAATAAATAACAGCATGCCACAGTCAGGCGTCTGAGCGACACCACATAAAGGGCTTATAAAGTAATTAAATAACAGCATGCCACAGTCGGGCTTCTGAGCGACACCACATAAAGGGCTTATAAAGTAAATAAATAACAGCATGCCACAGTCGGGCGTCTAAGCGACACCACATAAAGGGCTTATAAGAAAACAATCACAGTGAATATCCAGGAGGTAAAACCGTCCCAGGGATACTCAATACTTCAAATAATATAAAGGGGTTAGTCCATAATAATAATAATCATAATCATCATAAGTCACACATCATGATCCATATTCTGGTTTAGTAGTTTCTCCTCCGAAGACCGACACTAAGACCGACACTTGACCCAACCCAGACTGTAGCCTTAACCATGGACACGGCTATTCGAATAGATGTTTAATCTCTGCAGAGGGCGTACTCTTTACCCACGAGTAACGGATTCCTTTAGTCCATCGGGACTAACTCCGTATACTGTCTTTTAATTGAAAACACACCTGACTTGCACACACCAGCTTAACTTACCGGTGTCTGGAATCACCCACGACACCTGTCAAGCAAAACTCTAAGTGGGGAGGCTACAACCTTGCGTAGCATGGGATCAAATTTATATCGCGCACTCTAAGGGGTGGCCTCCCCTCTCGGTCCCAACCGGAAACACCCATGCCCCCTGACCGGATAACTGGCTTTAATCCACGGCCGTGGAACCCTCATCCCGGCCCCTCTGTATGGTGTGTGCTAGAAAGGGGTTGACAACTTACTGAACCGTACCCTACCTATGGCAGGGACAAGTGGTAGTATGAAACAAGTGTGGGGGTTACCGGACAAGACTCGATTTATGGTCGACTTAGGAGGTTTAAGTATTCCCTGCATGATTAGCATAACGAATATATATTTCATCCAACAGACAGAATCACCACTCATCATACCCTATCATGCCATACCGGACACACTCGTCTCGACGAGGAACTAGGGACAAGCTTGGGTCTACCCAAGACAGAGACTTTCCCGGCTTCCTTCCGGCAGGCACGAAAAGCATACGAGGATGATTACTGTCACAAGCATGACCATTTCCAACAGCAAGGAAATCTCCAATATGCATGAGATCATTAATATGCACTCATGAGTTTGAACATATCATCACATAAAATAACGGACACTCCATGTCGAGGTGGTATTGTAACCGTGTCAGACAACACACACAAAATTATGCCCGAGTTCAGAATGCTTGCCTTCAAGTTGTGGGGAAGGCAGGGTGCACTCCAAAACTTTTGAAAGCTTTCTCCTCGCTCCAAAAATCCTATTTAAAATATTTTTGAATCAATACATAGTTTCAAAAACAGTACCAAAAAGTTGTCTGAATTTTTTTTCAAATAAATCTGAAATTAAACTAGACAATATTTGAGGGAGGTAGGAAAAAGAATCAACTTATTTGGAGTTATAGTTAAAAAGTTATGGTCAGTCAAAGTTTTGGTCAAAATCTGTTTTTAAAATAAAACAGAAATAAATGAAAAACATTTCGAACTAACCACGTCGAAAGCGTATTCTGGAAGTATGTCTCCACTTATCCAGCGTGGACTGGCGCACGGGTCGCTGACAGTTGGTCCACGGGGCCCATTGGTCAGGTTTGACCAGTCGCCTTTCCCTCCCCTTCCTCTGCCCGAGCGGGGGCGGAACTCCGATGATCGTCGCCGGCAAACAGCGGCACCGTTCAAGAAGCCAAGGGTGGGGATGGATTCGCCAGTCCAGGGCGGTCCTCCCGGTGGTTGCTAGTCAGGCGGGGACAAAGGGAGTCACCGGCGGCGAGCTTCACGGCGGCGATAGCTTCGGGATGAAAAGGGGTTTGAGTTATGGTGGCCTCCGATCGCGTTTGAGCAGCTGGGCGGCTCCACAAGACAAAGGGGAGTCGGGTGGTGGCGTTGGTTGGACGAGAGAGGGCCTGGTTGCGACGAAACGGACCGGAGGGCGGCGGTGGCCGAGCTGGCCGGAGACGGGGAAGACGGCCTCCTCTGGTCGATTGCAAACTAGGGGAGCGCTAGGAGAGTGGCTTGAGGCTGCCTGAGGTCTAGGAGGCGCTCGGGATCACTATTTATAGTGTAGCCAGGTCGGTTCCGCCATCGCCGAGGATAAGATCACCGGCCGACCGATTTCTGCTGCGGCAGGGCGTCGTGGCACCGACGAGCGCTTGCAGACGAGCGCGAGGATAAGCTTGAACTGCTCCAGGGGCAGCTGGCGCGCGGCTGCGGCTCGGGCGGTGCCGACCGTGGCAGGAGCCCGCTGCGGACGCCGGTGTGCCGCCAAGAGGGGCTCTGACGGCGGCGCTGTAGGGTACCAGGGGCAGCTTGGCGCATTCTGGTGAGCGGTCGAGGGTGGGGCGCGGCTCTGCAGGGCGAGCAAAAGTCAGGGGCGCGATGCGGCGGCTCGGTGCACGCGCGTGCAAAATGTGCGCTCTGGGCGCGCCCAGAGCACGCATGCGACATGTTTGACCGAATGCCAAGGTGGTCTAGAGCGCTCAGGTGAGGCTGGCAACTAACATGACTAGGCTAGGGTTTGCAAGAAAGCTAATGGACAAGGGGGTTAGGCCAGGAGACCAAACTTGCAATGCTAACTAAAAACCATGTCAAGACTGGCCATGCACACAAGGTGTTTGGCAAAATGCCAAGGGCACCTAGGCATTTCTTGGAGTGGTCATAATCTCCACATTGGGGTCTCTTTAGTTGTAGGTGATGGTGGCCAGGTTAGTTTGCCAAGGGAAGAAACTTGTTAGTGCAAATATTTGAGAAAAACAGTTTTGGGCAGAAACTAAAGGCTGTCATTTCATGGACCAAAAATATACCAATGGGTTCATGCTCCTAGACTTAAGGGTTTTGTAGGAAGGACTACAAGTAGGAAAAAGAACCATGGTTAAAAGAGCAAGTAAAAATATGGTTGCAGTACAAATCCTCAAGTTGGGCCAGAATGAAAATGAGGTTGATTCACTCAAATTTTTTAAAAGACATAACTAGGTTTTTGCATAAAGATGGATAATATACTCCTACTGACCTCCCCTAATTTTGGTGGAAGTTTTAAAGAAATATTTATATAGGTTGTAGTGCAAAATTGCCCACTGGGCCAGATTTTGAAAACTTGGTGTAGGGCTCAAAATCTCCAATGGACAGAAGATATTTTTGCATAAGAGTGATTTAGAAATATCACATGACATCCCCAAATTTTGGTGAAAATTTTAGATGCATTTATCAAATGGTTGTAGTGTAAAAGAGGCTTCAAAACTAATGAAAAATCATTTTAAAAGCATAAAGCTCAGGACAAACAATTATGCAAACAAAACCACTGATTAAGAATTGTTTTATTGAGTGAGCATACAAGTCCAATAATATTTTTGGAAAGTTTCCACTTAGGGTAAAAACTCCTCAAGAATAAAGAAAAGGGGTTATGAAATCAAAAGAAAACCCAGAAAGCAGAATTTTTTAAATTCCTGGCAAAATTTTAATACTTCAAAATATGGTTAAATTTTTGGGGTGTTACAGGATCTAGTCAGCAAATGTGACGGATGTCAAAAATTCTCACGACGAGCTCATGTGCCGGCTCAAGAGTTGAGGATGATTCCAATTACTTGGCCGTTCGCAGTCTAGGGGCTTGACATGGTTTGACCTTTCAAGAGGTCTAAGGATAAAAAGATACACCTCCTAGTGGCAGTGGATAAGTTTACAAAGTGGGTTGAAGCAGAGCCGGTCAGTAAGTGTGATGCAGCCACAGCGATTCAGTTCATCAAAAAGGTGATCTTTCGTTTTGGTTTTCCACATAGCATCATAAGTGATAATGGTACTAATCTCTCCAAGGGTGCCATGGAACAGTTCTGTCAACGAGAACATATCCGGCTTGATGTTTTGGCTGTTGATCATCCTCAATCCAATGGTCAAGCAGAAAGAGCTAATCAGGAGATCCTAAAGGGTATCAAACCACGACTCTTGGTCCCCTTACAGCGGACTCCGGGTTGTTGGGTGGAGGAGTTACCCTCTGTACTGTGGAGCATCAACACTACGCCTAACAGGTCCACGGGTTACACACCTTTCTTCTTGGTCTATGGAGCAGAGGCAGTCCTGCCAAGTGACATCCGACACGACTCACCCCGCGTGGCGGCTTACGTTGATGCTGATAACAAAAAAGCTCGTCAGGATGCACTTGACTTGTTGGATGAGGAGCGAGACATGGCAATAGCCCGCTCGGCGATTTACCAGCAAGACCTGTGCCGCTATCACAGCCGCCGGGTTAGAAGCAGAACCTTTCAGGAAGGCGACTTAGTGCTCCGGCTCATCCAAGATCAGTCTGATATGCACACGCTATCCCCTCCTTGGGAAGGACCCTTTGTGGTCAGCAAGAATCTGAATAACGGGTCATACTATCTCATCGATGTTCGTGAGCACAAAGACTCACGTAAGTCGGAGGAGGAGACCCGCCGGCCATGGAATATCGCCCATCTTCGGCCTTACTATACTTGAGCCACCGGCTCTCAAGATGTATATATTTTGACGATGTATATATTATATAAAGCAATAAAGCAGGACCTCTATCCTTTTTCCCTCAGAATGTCGATATGTCTTCTTTATCAGGTGTTGGAAACTACCAACAGGGAGCGGATCATATCTGAATCTGGCTTTCCCTTTGGTCCGGCTTATGATCATATCTGAATCTAGCCATGATCACTTGGGAGCTTCCTGTTCAAACATAGGTCGTATTCGAACCAAAGAGAACATAGCTGTCGATACTCACTTGATCGGCATACTGCCAAACCCACTTGGGGGCTTCTTGATCATATTTGAATCATAGCTTAACCCCTTTGGGTCTGACGTGGATCGTATTTGAATCAGCATCATTAAACAACTCTTATGGTCACTTGGGGGCTTCCTATTCAAACATAGGTCGTATTCGAACCAAAGAGAACATAGCTATCGATACCCACTTGATCGGCATCGCCAAAGCCACTGGGGGCTATATGATCGTATCCGAATCTTAGCTTATCCCCTTTGGAACGGTTTACTGATCGTATTCGAATCAGAAGCCTTTGAATATTATTTATTATCCATTATATTTCATAAGAATACTTAATTGACTATCTTGAGACCTTGAAAGCAGTATGAGATGGTTTTTTGTTCTTCCGGTTTAATATTGATCACCCCAGGTTATTAAGTGACAGGTGAACATTATATGTTCCAACCTTCATGAGTTGAATTTAACCGCATGGTGTAAATCATATAAGCAGGCGAGATCACCAAAAGGATAACATGTATATTATTGTGATTATGTTTAACAATTATAATCGTAACCTGGCCTTCATATGATGTGTTGGTTCGCACTCTGGGTTATCAATACCTTATGTGACCCCTGATGCGATAAACCGCCAAGGGAATTTTGCTTGTTTTATATGCAGGATAAGGCAAGCAAACGTAACATCAAGGAAATGAAATATCAACATCAGCTGGAAATATATAGTGATGGCGGCTTACGAATGTATTAAGCGCTATAAACATGCGCGAAGGCATGAAAAAATTGAGAGGTTTTTTCTACCCTATTACAAGACTCCCCGAGTCTGAATAATGAAGCATTGTTTTGCAAAGTCATAAACGCCTGGCGGTTCACTCCTCTAGTGGGCTTGAAGATTCTGGGTTATCCTTCTCTGCCTCTCCGTCGGCTGTTTTGTCCTGGAAGGTTGACGAGGCCCAGTCAATGCCACTCAAGGCTTCAAACTCGGGTTCACCATCTATTAAACCGGCTGGATCCACTTCAGGGGCAAAGGTACGCTTACGAGTTGGAGGAATCAGGCTGACTTCATCATAGGGAGGTGTTGGGATTCTCCGATTCTCGCTGTCATAGCCCGACTGATACTTGGTAAGATCAGTATCGTTCCCGATCAGAGTAGCCACGGGGCGTATATCTTTGACACAGGCGGTGAAGTTATGTTCATCAAATACGGTCCCATCTTCTTTAAGACTTGGGTATCCAAGAGCGAGGTTGGCCGGGTCTAGTTCCGGAATCCATGCTTTCGCCCGGCTCAACGCAGCTACGACCCCGGCTCTTGCGGACGCCTGCCTTAGATCTTGGACCCGTTGAGGTAGTGAAGCAAGCCATTTCAGCACGTCTTTCAGGAGATAAGGAACGTCATCTGATAAAGCTACAACGGCCAGAGCATGTTGTGACCCGGTGTAGAGCTGCTCCACAAGAGTATAAACCGCCTTCAGCTTGATCAACATGTTCTGCTTGAGATTTGTGCTCCTAGGGCCTGCATTATTAAACATAAAGTGAGCCGGAGTTTACAATTGAAGTAATCATTGAAAGGAGGTTTTGTAGTTTAAAGTTTATATGAGTAACTTACCAAAGATTGCTGAGACCATTTGAGATATCGGGCACTTTAAGCCGGACAGCTCCGCTGTTGCTTTTGCAAGCAATGCCTCTGCCGTCTCGGCCCGGGTCACTAGTGAAGCCTTTTCATCAGTCCAGATTTTCTTCTCTGCCTCAAAGTTCTTCTTCAACTTTTCTTGTTCAGAGATATTAAATTCAAATTTATAGTTGGCCTTTTGAATTTCAAGTTCTTGAGATGCCAGGCGCTTCTTCAGATCAGCAGTTTCCGACTCAAATTGACTTATGGTGGCCTGCATTAATGCCGGGTTATAATCAGAATCATGGTAAGATAACATTAAGTCCCAAGCACTTTGCAAGCAAAGATTCTTGACACTTGGGGGCTAATGTATGCTGAAGAACTTCAACTTACAATGCTGGATCATGGAAATTAAGTCTCAAGCACTTTGCAAGCAAAGATGCTTGACACTTGGGGGCTAATGTGTATCGCAAGTTTAAAGTATCATGTCACAACCGGGTTAAATATCTTCTTTCTAAACCGGACAAAGCAGTGCTAAGTAGTTTTCTAAGTCTACAACATATTTATTCATAAGTAATAGACTTGGGGGTTGATACAGTAAGTATGATTCGGAAAAGTAACATCAGACATACCTCAGATATTTGCTGTATTTGCTTCACCATGTCAATTTCCAGGTCACGGCTGCTATGTACTTGATTGAGATAGCCAGAGAATATATCTCCAATACTTAAATTAGTATAGTCAGCAATGTCTAGCTTGGCCCTTCGGCGTTCCAGAAGTTCCTCTTTAGCAGAACACTTGGCAAGGACAGTGGGTTGCCCTGGCTCAACAAAGTGAGTCTTCAGAATCTCGATGTCCGGATCAATTGTCTTGGCCGGGCTAGGAGCTTCCGGGTTATTAGAGATGTTGAGAGTATTTTCGGCGGGTGGATAAGAGGTTGGTGCTGGAATGTCATAGGCTGGTTCAGGCGGTGGCTGATGGGTAGAACTATCAGGAGCAGTCGTGCCAAGCTCTGGTTCAGTCACGACCGGGTCTCGGGACGGCTTACTCTTTTTTGCCCTCTTACTAGGCTTCACTTGCACACTGTGGACAAAGGCAGAAGGATGAGTATAAAAGCACGGGTAAGGTAAAACATAAGGTAAACAAAAATAAGTTACCCGGGGGTAGTTTTGAAAGCCGGCATGTTAGATTGCATAGACTCACCGGAGGAAGGAGAGGTATCCTGATAATTGGAGTCAGATGAATTGAGAGGTTGGCGAAATAAACCCACCAAAGGTAAAACAAAACGTAAATCGGAGATAACCTCAGTCCGACGCTTCCTGGTTACGTTAGGTAAGCCGGAGGAGAGCTCTACATCCTTGCTGTTCCGGGTCTGCCTCCGGCTTTCAAACTGTTGTTGCTTCAAAAGAAATTGAGGATCTTGATGAGCTAGAGGATGTGAAAATCTTACTTTCCGGGTCACCCTTCGGATTTTTTGCTTTGGCAAAGGCTCCGAGTCGGAGGAGATTATAGTTACCTCTTTGTCAATCGCTTGGCTGTTCCCCGTATCCTCCTGAAAGGATAGAATGTCAATAAAATAATGACAACAGATTCAGGAGATTTAAGAATTACCTCTTCTTCATCATCAGAAGTGTCGTCCAATTTGAATAAATCTGAAGTGCTTGGCTTCTTCTTCCTTGAAGTTCCTGTTTTGGCGGCTTTCCTTTCGGCTCTTTTTTCTGCTCTGGCTTGTTTGGCCGCCTCATGGTCATATTTGACCTTCCAGAAGTTGTCATCGGCCGATGAAAGATGATAAGGGGTTATGAGTAAAAGCAAGATGTAATATAGTAAAGAGTATTCATTGAGGTTGGTGACTCACAGCAGGGGCCGGGTTCTTCTTGCAGAAGGGAAGTAAGCAGAAGGCATTACTAATCACCGTGCCTTCTTTTAACAATGATTGGATCATGGCCTCCACCACATCTTCTGGTAAGTCATCGGGGCTATGACACAGTGGGTCATCCTTCTCGTCGGAGTAAGTGCACATTAAGCCGGGGCGGCGGCTTAACGGAAGCACTCGCCAAGTAACCCAGACTCGGACCAGGTCGATGCCGTCTAAGCCATTTCCCAAAAGAGCTTTGATTGGGAGCAAGTGGCAGGCGTTCAACAGTAGTCAGTTTATCCGGCAACGGGTGGTTGGACTCAAGGCACAGGGTGCGGAAGCCAGGCAGAGGATTTTCCTCAGCCGGAGAAGTGTCCTGACAGTAGAACCATGTCTGATTCCAATCCTTTGGGTGACTCGGCAGTTCAGCATAAGGAAAGAGGCAGTCTCTTCGCCGCTGAATCAAGATGCCGCCGAGTTCAAGACTGGGCCCGTTGGCACGTCCATTCTGCCGGTTTAAATAGAATAGCTCTCTGAATAAAAGTATATTGGGCTCTTCTCCAAGGTACACCTCGCAGAAGACTTGGAAGTTGCAAATGTTTGACACGGAATTGGGCCCGATGTCTTGAGGTCTGAGGTCAAAGAAATGCAAAACATCCCTGAAGAATTTTGAACTGGGAGGAGCGAAGCCCCGATTCATGTGATTAGTAAACACGATTATCTCCCCCTTTTTGGGTTGAGGCTTCTCCTCTGACGGGTTAGGAGCACGATAAGACGTGACCTCCTTCGTTTTAGGTAGATGGCCGGATTTCACAAAATCAGACAAAGTGCTCTCTGTAACAGTGGATTTGACCCAGTTGCAGGTCACAGGAGCTTTGGGAGCCTTGGGTGCCATTATGTAAATTGAAGCCTATGACAAAATAAGAGGTTCTGGTTCAGAGTTAACCCGGAGGAAAACATTTTAAGTTTATTCAAGATGGTGGCTTAAGAAGGGGCCTAATGATATATGGGTAACCATGCAGTGATATTTAAGCCGCTACAGGTATCAAAGGCATTTAAATTTTCTTAAGTCGCGAGGACAGAGGCAGTTTTGCATTTAAAGGTGGAACAAACAAGTTTCACGAGTTGCGACTATTATTTTGGATCAAACGGCTGTTCTGAAAAGAAAAATTTCTAGACCTAGGACTGGCACAGATGAAGCTCAAGGGTTCGAACGGGGTCTCTGTGCGACGAAAAGGGGTCTGTTTGCATTCGAAATGGGTGCGAAATAGCTACTGCATTAGTTTTATATCATCTTAAAGATCAAGAACGGCGGTGGTGATGAAATCTATGAGGGGTTCCTGACGAACAACGAAGAACACCGAGGAACTCGAAGGTCCTAATGCAGATCTGAGGAACAAGAAGGAGGAAACTTACAGATGCAGAGTTGCTGCGGAGGTTCGTCGCGTTTTTCTGGTCAAACGAGGTTGATGCAGCGGCCTGAGTTGGCGAGGACGAGGAGATCTGCGACGGCAGCGACGGCGGAGCTCGAGCGGCAAAGAGAGAGAGAGAGAGCGAGAGGAAGAAGAAGAATGACTGAGGGAGAAAATCGCAGAAGACCTAGGTCGAGCCTATTTATAGGGAAGGGCCGACCGGGACGGTGCGAGAAACGAGGAGATTGGATGTTATTATCCAGCGACCCCGACGCCTCGGGTTTCTGGGCAATCAGTAAAGACAAAGATCCGTTGAAGATATAGCAGGATAAAATAAGGATTTAATTGGAGATGACGTCACGGCGGGTTAACGTGGATCGAGAAGATGACGTCATGGCGGGTTAAAAACCTCTGCACAGGCATAAGGCTGAAGGTTTATTTCTTAAAGGTATTTTTAAGATTGACATGAACCGGTTCAAATCAATCTAGGGCCTAATGTTGGGGATATAAATATTTGTGTAAGCCGCCCAAGAGGGGCCGGGTTACGCAAAGAAGACTCATCAGAAAGAAGCCCAAGACCAAGCATGAAGATGGCTGTTCAATAAAGGGTCTAAGGCCCGCAAGAGGCTTAAGGCCCATAGTGGTAAACCGTCATGATAATATGACTTGTAACATAAGGTAGACTTAACTAGTCACCAAGTCGGACACTGTCGATGAGCCGGCCGGGACTTTGTAGGCCGCAGGGCGTCACCCGTGTATATAAGGGGACGACCCGCTGGCGGTTTAGGGTAAGAAACAACTCATTGAGAACCAGGTATATCATATCTCGCTCCCTGGTCATCGAAACATCAAGCAATACCAACCCAACTAGACGTAGGCCTTACCTTCATCGTAAGGGGCCGAACTAGTATAAACCCCTCGTGTCGCTTGTCCTAACTAACCCCTTCACTAGGACATCTGACGTGACAATTCCATGACACTTACTGTACCAGCAATACTGCTACCAAACGCGAAGACTGGACGGCACTGTACCATGTCATATCACTAAAACCCACTAGGACAAACTAGCCCGCCTAGGTCATCTATTTTGGAACGGAGGGAGTACGTCTCTACACTGGTATGATTTTGTGTTGTACATCTCTATACTTTTGCTAAGATTTTCCTACCCTATGAACCAAATGAGGCCTGAATGTATCCGTGTCGACTATTGTCTGATCGATCGCTAAGCCTACAATTTTAGGAGCTAGGGCTATTGGTCGATCAACGACGGATAAGTATAAGCGTACCACGAGCTCATCAGCCCCAACGTTTCTCTTCGGTGAGTGTTTTGCAAGTACTATAGCTCGCATAGTAGCTAGCCTACTAACACCAAGAATCATCAAACAAGTCCTGCTGATATGATAAATAGTTCATACTTACATCTAAGCATGCCATATATTACATCAAAAGCTGGCGAGGATACATCTGTTTCCATAACTCGGAGAGGGTTCGCATGATTCACTATCAAACAAAAGTAGCAAGTACCGCCCACACAAGACAGTGCACTAGCCCTAAGATGGTTTGATAACATGCATCGTTCTGGTAATTAAACACAGGGCAATGCAAACTACCCTGAAGGATTAACGCGACCAACTATTTCTTTTCATCGATCTCTCAGGAAATGACCATAGCATGGACAGCGGCATGGGAATCGATCTCTGGGGCGATGTCCACAGGACTAACCGCGACATCAGAATCAATCTCTGGGGCGATGTCCACAGGATGGGCAGAGGCATCGGAATCGATCTCCGGGGCGATGCCAACAGGACAGGCCGCGACATCGGAATCATCAAGGACATCCACCGGCACCTGCACAACCCGGCCATCTCCTCGTCCTCGATGGGGCCATCACCTTGTCAGGGGAATACCGCTTCTCAACGGCGACTATCTCCTCAAACTCGGCCTTGAACCTCGCATAGGTGGCCATCAGAGTTCCTGGGGTAGGCACGGTGGGGCCCTTGCTATTCTTCCAACTTTCTTGGAGGAGCTCGTCCGCCAACATCGTCAACTCTTTGGCCAGTGCTTGTTTCTTGGAGTTCTTCGTCTCAATGGGTTGGCCCGCCAACATGGTCAACTCGTTGGTCGGTGCTTGCTTCCTGGAGATCGCTGTCTCCAGTGGGTTGTCTGCCGGCAACTTTGCCTGGTGCTCCAGGATCCATCAATGAACTGACAAACAAAAAGCAATCGAAAGGAAACCACAATCGCAATGAAAATGGGAAAATAATAGGATGAGAGAATCGGTCGGTGCTTCACAAAAAGAAGATTCATGGAATGAAAATATAGCAGCATAACTGATTCACCCACCTTTCCTTCATTGGTACAGAAGAAAAATGGCAGAAGTGAGTAGCCTGGAGTGAGGTTTCTTCAAGAAAGGGAATAAAGGGCTTGAACGAGCGTTCTAGTGAAATGATGGTTGCTTCGTCTAGTCCAACTTGGAGGCCACCTTACCACTGCTGGTAAAGGTGTGGGTTTTGTGATATGACGGGTCATGACGGCCACACCGGGGTGACAGGTGAGTCTCGACTGTAGCATCTCGCTGTGATTTGGTGGATGGCATGCGGGCCTGGATGCTTTGAAATGTCCCGCATGGAGATAGAGCGACTAGTCATATAGGAGTGCTCAATATTGTGCACCGCGACCAAGGTGGAGAGGAAAACGAGAGAACTACGTAATTAATGCATGACTTTAATTAGGGTAGTTTTGTAAAGTACGAGATACATTCGCCCAATTGCAAAAGGCCTTGGTTCATGAGATTTGAGATTTGAGCCCTATAAACAGGAAGGGAGGGAATACTGCATGCGGTGTAGTCTAGTCACTTGTTGAAATCTCTAGAAAGGCAAATACTACTTTCCGGTTTACAGGGCTATACTACTCCCTCCGTCTAGGTGTGGAAGTCATCTTACGAAAACCAAATAGTCCCAAAACACTTAGGCGTGGTGCATTAACTTCTACCTTGTTTCTTGTTTCTTGACATATCAACCAATAAGAGATGAGAGGTGTGCATGCTTTTAGTGACTTGCAATGGCTAGTTCATTGCATGCAATGCTATTAATTAGGAAATAAACATTGGTGACCCCAGGAGGAAATGGTGCTAAGTGCGTGGACCTATGCAGAATGAGTATCAACCAATGGATGATGGAGTTTATTTGTTAAACAATAGCAATTTTGTCTGATGCAAGGGCCTAGCTAGTATATGCGTGCTCCAAGGCACCGCACCACACGAGCATTCGCAACTGCCACGTTCGGGTTGTGCTTGGCTCTTCGCCTCTTCGAGAAGACGAACAATGATGTTACTCCTAGTTCTACAATATCGAATCCACTGCTGCATGTCCGTCCACCTCGTGTGGGAGGGATAGCGTGTAGCAAAAGCTTCTACTTACTGCTCCTACCTTTGCGTCTATGACAGGTGGGCCCAACAGGTGGTTGGCCCTCCTGTCATGCAGCCAAAGGCAGGTGCAGTTAAGCCACCGGAGCTCAGTCTGCGAGGGAAAGGGCGTTGTAGTAATCAAATTTCTCGGTCTTGTACGAGTTGACGTGACACATCAAAGCACTGCACTCGATATAAGTCTTTTTACACATTTCAAATGGACTACAACATACGGATGTATGTAGACATATTCTGCTTCGTATGTAGTCACTTGTTGCAATCTCTAAAAAGACTTATATTTGGAAACGGAGGGAGTACAACGCATGCATGCATGCCGTGACTTTCCTTTTGATACTTGCATGTGTTGATTTGATGCACCTTGCCAAATTTTGACTATAAATTTAACTAACCAAATTTTCATGCATGTTACAAAAAATTATGGGGCTGTTTGGATTGTGACTATGTTTGTCTTATGTTGCCACATTATTTTTCCCACACTTGCCACACTTGCCTAACCTGAGTTGCTCAAATTGTTATACACACTTTGGATTGCCTAAGGGAATCTTGCCACAATTTTTCTGTCTATGACATGTGGGGTTGACTGGTAATAAAAAAATTCTTGTCTTAGGTGTGCCTAATAAAAAAGACTAATATTTAGGAATGGAGGGAGTAGAAAATATAAATAATAATGCATGTTGGGGCAACCCATGTTTCTGCTAATTTTAGCCATGGGCTTGTTCAAAATTTTTACGAGGGGGTGGTTGTTCATTTAATGGAGGGACTTGTAGTACCAGACTTGAATGATACAAAGTGCGACCTGGCACACCGTAACACCACTTGGAACAAGCACACCGTAACACCACTTGGAACAAGCGGGTAGCTATCTCAAAAAACAATCAACAACTAAAAAAACCGTGACCTGGCATGTAGTAGTACACAATTTTAAATGATAGTTTTGATGGAGTGAAAAAGGAAAACTACCCCACTACGTATATATAGGCCAGAGCCTCCGCGCTTGCTTGCTAGGGTTGCTCTATTCACACAGTCTCATCCTCTCCAGATCTAAACAAGATAGGGGTAGTAACACTATCTTTCTCCCTTCAAAAAACACTGTCTTTCTATCCTTACCGCTAGTTACAGATCTGGACGTATCCCCCTACACCGGTGAAGGGGAGGAGGGGCAGCGTTTAGGCCATTGTCGACAGCGAGGGAGGAGACCCACTGTCGGCTGCACCATTATCTCTGGCCTCCCGCCGGCGCGAGAGGTCCTCCAATCCCTTCGTCGTTGCGTGTGGGTGGATCCGGCCTCCCGCCACCCACCTATCCACATCCCGGCGACCTTCAGGTATATCTTCGTTCGGAACCGCCTTAGCTCTACTTCCCCAGCTCGCTACATTGCTGCATGTGCATCATTTTCTACCTCTCAGCCCCTCTCGATCGGATGGTCCAATGTCACCTATTTTTTTCTTCTATTGTTAGAGGTAAAGCTACTTCATGGATTCGAATCTTGTACTCCCTCTGTCCGAAAATACTTGTCATTGAAATGGATCTATCTAGATGTACTTTAGTTCTAGACACATCTATTTTGATGACAAGTAATTCCGGACGGAGGGAGTACTTGGTTCGAACAAGAAATAAAGTGGGGGTGGGGGAATTTAGTATGCACATCAGACTTGGTACAAACAGGAAGGAAAGGGGGTGAAAGTAGTATAGACTGGCCATCCAACCAGTCTCTTGGTCGAAAAGGGAAATATAGGGGTAATGCTGTACACAGTGGTATGACCAGGACTGATTGCTATCCACACATAGGAGTAGGTGGCTAGAGTGAACAAAAATGGGACCAACCCAGATATGTTTCTTGGATGTTTGTTTCTCGAGGCTACAAACTATGAATCACCACTTTATGCCCCTATTTACGTACATGGTGCTGGACTGTTGGTGCACCCACTGTCCCATGCTCTTATACCAAATATTTAGCTGTTCTTAATCTAATGTCCCTAGTAAAAATGAAGCCATGCCACTGTTATAAGCCATGACAAGTTTAGCCAAATGTTTTTGCCTGTAATTCTTTGAGACTCTGACTGTTTCCCATGTACCTTTTTGTGCAAACAGGGATATCCAATTCACCTGGTTGCTGTTGTGACCTTTTGGTGCACTGCACAAAACTCTTATTAAAAGAAGTGAATTTTGTGCTGTTTAACTGGAATGTCAGAATGGAACAGTTGGTTCATTTCGGTGGGACTGCACAAAGGGAGATCTGTGTTCCAATCCTCAGCATCCATATTGGCGCCATAACCTTCCTTTAGGTAAGAATGATATTTAATGCATGTGTTCATCTCTATTTTCCGACTGCCATGAGAAAATAAAGCTATTTTTTACTAGTACACTTGTACTCCTTCACTGACAAAACCAATTCTGAATTAGAAGGCCAATCATGTACTTGGTTTCACCAACTGGTGAGGAGAAAGAGAAACATAGCATGAAGAGGAAGAAGAAGAATAAACAGTGCCAAGGCGATCTTGCCGAAGCCATAGGCCTCAGTCGAGGCCATTCAAGGGCTCCGGCAACGACTACCTTACATGTGAGACGATCCTCTAGGGAGCCCTTCCACTTCGTCTATCTCACTTAATTAATTAGGAGTACTTAAGTACCACCAATTTATTGCTGCCTAATTTTCCTGTCGGAGTTAAACAAATCTTTAGTAGGACCCTATGTTGAATCATGTACGTGTGTATGTTTGTCTATGGAGGTGAATCATGTGGTGGAGCAGGGAGGGAATATTATTAGTGTCATGACATGATAGTGCTATTGTTTTGCATGTCAATTTATTGCCATTGGTTAAATGAGGCAATGTTTTGCGTATTGTCCATCAGGAATTTGATGCTACTGTCTTCCTATCCTTTCTCACTAAGCTAATGAAGGTTTCACCTTGTTCCTACTTGTGCAAACAGGGATCATGTTGTGCCAATCACACATTTTAGTGGAAGTACACAAGACAATACAATGAACTGTATCCCAGCCAGTGCTTTAACTCTGCTGAAAGTTCTTGATAATCTTTCGATATAAGCTCAGCACTGGTAAACAAGAGTGATTTCAACCATACATTTGAAGTGCACAAAAATATATACTATTGTGTGATTCCAGTGAGTGCTTTATCATCTCTTATTGGACTACATGAATAAGCATTTTTTCTCAGCACTACAAAAAAAAGACACATCCGTGACATTTTGGGCCGAATGAATTTTTTTTCTGTCATACATATGACACTTCTATGACGATAATTGTGACAAAACCCGGTATCATCATAGATCTGGTGGGCTCCTACTTCTATGACAAAAAATCATGACAGAAAATGGGCTTTTCGTCCTGGGCGGGTTGGAGACGCAGCTGCATGACATTCTTTGGGCCGTCCATGACGGAAAAAACCGTGATAGAAGCGAGAGTGAGGAAAATTTCGCGGAGTTCCCGGTTACGGTGGGAGGTCGGGGGCCAAGCGATGCGCATTTCTCTCGTACATGTACGCGCGTATGTGCGATGCGTTGGCTCTAACTGAACCCGAGCGAGGCGTTGGGCTCTAACTGAACCCGAGCGATTGCACTGCAGGCTACGTGTTACTGAACCTGAGCGAACGATCGATGGCTGTTAACTGAACCCGATCGAGCGATTCCTTCGCTACTGCTTCTAACTGAAGCCGATCGATTGGATGAACAGTGAGCATTGCAGGGGGGGGGGTTGGATGAACAGTGAGCGGTGGCGTTGCCTCTGGATGAACAGGACCCCGTGGTGTGGAGGGCTGGATGAACAATAGACGGTGGAGGGGTGCCCGTGGAGGGGCGGTTTAACAGGACCCCGTGGTGTGGAGGGCTGGATGAACAGTAAACAGTAGAGGGGTGGTTGAACAGTAGCCGGTGGAGTAGCGCGTGGTGGAGGCTGGATGAATAGGAGCCCATGGAGGCTGGAGGAGGTCGACGGTGGAGATGAACAGTATCCCGTGGAGTCCCGTTTTGCAGTAGGCCACACCCCTCCTGATGAACAGGACCCCTGTTTCGACCGTAGGAGGTCCGTTTCGTCCGTTTTGCGGTACGCCACACCCCTCTCGATCAACAGGACCCCCGTTTCGACCGTAGCGCTCCAACACAAGTCCGTTTCGTCCGTTTTGTGGTACGCCACACCCCTCCCGATCAACAGGACCCCCGTTTCGACCGTAGGAGTTCCGTTTCCTCTGTTTTGCGGTACGCCACACCCCTCGATCAACAGGACCGCGCTCCAAATGTAGGAGGCCCGTTTCCTCCGTTCTGCGGTACGCCAGGCCTTGTTTCCATCGCCTGTTCCGTCCAAGCCCTCCTGATGAACACGACCATGCATTCCATTCTGACCTAGCCGGTTGGCTCCCATGCATTCCATTGCCTCTTGATGAACACGACACATTCTGTTGCATCCCCATGAACACGACGCATTCCGTTGCCTCCCCATGAACACGACGATGATGTTGTTTCTCCGTTCCGACCCAGCCATGTACATGAGCCCTCGCCGTACGTATGCGTGAGTAGGCGTTCCAGACCCTGCCCGTATGTACGTACGTGGCCATATTTTCTTTCTTGCACCCTGGCCGCTGTACGCACGTGTACATGCTACGTGCGTGCCTCTACTATGACACATGCGCGCCTCTACTACGACACGTGCGCGCCTCTACATCGACCAGTATATATGTACATACACGTTCGCGACCAGAATGACAATGCTACGTACACTTCGACCAGGTGGGTCCCGACTGTTAGGCACTTCCTTGCGTGCAAAGATGTAGCTGGTGGGTCCCAGCAGTCAGGGGGGTGAATCATTTTTTTGCCCGGACGCACTTCCTTGCATGCGAAGTTGGAGCTGGTGGGTCCCAACAGTCAGGGGGGTGAACCGTTTTTTTGCCCGGACGCACTTGTGTGCGAAAGATGTAGCTGGTGGGTCCCAGCAGTCAGGGGGAAACATTTTTTTCGCGAAATATAGTGGTCCGTCCGCTGGATCCCAGCTGTCAGGTTGAGGAATCATTATTTTTTGCGTAATAAGGGGGCACTTCCTTGCTGCGGCCGTGGACCCAGCTGTGAGGCTCTCCACATACAGTCCACGTCCGATGGAAGTCGTTCCTTGACCACATTGACCACACCGCGCTGAGATCACCAGGGCGGTGGACGACAGCGAGGCCTAGGAAGGGGACACCGGGGAGCTGGGGAAGACGCGGCAGTGGAAGCCCGTGCGGAGAGGAGTATGAGGGTTCACTGGTTCTGCTGTGGTGTGAGGCTGCCGTCGCCGCAGGGCCTAGCCATCGGTGGGAATAGTAGGGGGCGGTGAGGCCTCCGCGGCAGCACAGCCGGCCACGGGAGGCAGGAGCATGCGGCACGATCGGCGCTGCTTTGCGCGGCTGGAGCAAGAAGACCAGAGTTTGAAGAAGCACTACGGCCGTTGGATGGACATCGTACGGTCACTGGAGCTAGAATCGTTCATATTGACTAAAGTTGACAAGGGCCCCCGTCCCAGTCAACTTAGTAGGCCCGCAAGTCAGCCTCCCACCATGGTGGGTCCTAGCTAGCAGGGGGAGTATTCATTTTTTTGTGCGTAATAAGGGGGCACTTCCGGTGGGTCCGAGCTGACAGCGGGGGGACGTTTTTTTCGCGAAATACGCTGGCCCGTCCGGTGGGTCCTAGTAGTCAGGGGGAAACGTTTTTTTCGTGAAATAAGGTGGCCCGTCCTGTGGGTCCCTGCTGTCAGGTGGAGGAATAATTATTTTGTGCGTAATAAGGAGGCACTTCCTTGCGTCCGCCTGGACCCAGCTGTCATCCTCTCCACATACAGTACTCTTCCGATGAAAGTCGGTCGTTGACCATGTTGACCACACCGCGCCGAGAGCACCAGGGCGGTGGTCTGGACGACGGCGAGGCCTAGGAAGGGGACGACGCGGAGCCGGGGAAGACGCAGCAGCGGAAGCACGCGCGGAGAAGAGTACGAGGTTTCACTGGTTCGGCTGCGGTGTGAGGCTGCCATCGCCGCATAATAACAGGGGGTGTGGGTGAGTAGAGGGATGGCCTAGCCAGCGGTGGGAGTAGTACGGGGTGGTGAGGCCTCCGCGGCATCACAGCCGGCCACGGGAGGCAGGAGCACGCGACACGACCGACGCTGTTTTGGGCGTCTTGAGCAAGTAGACCAGAGGTTGAAGAAGCACTACGGCCGTTGGATGGACATCATACGATCACTGTAGCTAGAATTGTTTATATTGACTAAGTTGACAAAGCCCTTGGTACGCGTCAACTTACTAGGCCCACAACTCGGATTTGGCAGAGAACATATAGCCCATTTTCGATTTGTAAGAATGTACAACCCATTTTTTAATTCTAATGGAATTTACTACAACCCATTTATAGTTTGTTAAAAGTACAACCCAACTTGTAGCTAGGACAATGATTAATAATTTCAAACAACTGCTCAAAACAGAATTAAAAAAAACTCCCACATTTTGATGGGATCCGAAATATTTTTATCCGAAATTTCTAGTCAGGTTAAATATAATTTCAAAATAAAGTTGTATTACATTAAAATCCAACAAAATATTGCGCGCGCGACAAGTAATGATATTAAAATTTTCAAATTCCAAAAATAATATATTTTTCAAACTAATTACGTGTTTGGTGCATAGTAACTATCTAGTTAATTATTATAATTACATCCCATTTATTATTTCTTAAAGTCCGTTTTCTTGATAAGCCTAAAGCATACCTCCTAGGAAAGTTTGCAGCCCAGCGGGGCGGAGAATAACAAGTTGACTCGGATATTGTGTACAACTGTCGGCCCAGTCCCCGCAAAAAAAACCCGCAAAAAAAATTGTCGGCCCATTTGCATTGCTAATGTTGAAAAACAAGGCTTGTGTAGTACAGTACAACCTAACATGGTTACTCAGCCCACATTCAGCGACGCCGGAAAGGCCCAAACAAGGCTTTTGTACAACTTTTTGAAGTCACTGAGCTCAATTAATAACTTAAGAAAAAAGTTAGATTACAATGGAACCTAATTAAAAGCTGTCACGAGCAAATAAATAATTCAACGGGTCCCACTTGTGCATGTGTGTGTGTGTGTGTGAGAGAGAGAGAGAGAGAGAGAGAGAGACCCATCGGTCGATGCTCGTAAATACATCTTTCAGCCATATGCATTGCTGATGCTCAGTAAAAACTTATATAGCTGACACAATCATATAGAACATCATAGCACACTGAACTTGCATACAAAAATTTCACGCAGGCGGCACGATCAGGATGGAAGCAGTGGATTGCTACGGGAAGGGCTATGTTGAAACCAACAAAGTCGTACATAATGGTTCATCGTCTTTATCAATGACGGGGAAATATCTTGAATGTTGTGCATAGAAAACAGACAGACAACACAATAAGTTTTGCTAGCACATTAAGTTGACATACAACCCTTTCTAAAAAAATTTCAGGTACAAAATTAGAACAGGTCACAATCAAATGTACTGGCATATCAGTGCTTCACACCCATAGCTTGGATTTAACTAGTATCTGACAAGATTCAGTTGTTACCTCAAATTAGAGCACATCCAGGCAGCCAACCCTGCCTCTTCTCCCAAAGAAGCAGTGGACTCTGCAGCGCGATGGAGTAGGCCCTGTGCCATCCATTGTTCCGAGCAACACAGGGAAAGTCTGACGTTGACTCCTGTAATGGACGTCGTTGACGAACCCTGGCACCAGCGGCGGCGGCAGGACTTCGATTGATGGATTGACCACTTCTTCGACATGCACAAACATTCGATACATGTACATCCCTAACGTGGTCCGCGCCAGCCTTGGTGGCGACGAATAGTACAACCCCAGTTCCTGCACCGGTATCTCAACACCAATCACCTTCGGTATGGTGGACGGCTTCTTCATCCATGCCATAACCGTCAGAGCCCAGCTGTCTAGAGGAACAACCATACTTACGAGCTCACCTCCAAGGTGGTTGATAAGCTCGTTCATGGACTCGCTGTTCCAAGCACGCCGAGGCATGCCGTGGAAGGTAAGCTTTGTTAAAAACTCAAGCTCTGAGGGCACCAAGCCCCATCCTGGGTGCCACTAATCAAAGCTCACCAGCGCGCCATCGCAAAACAAACGCCAGGAAGATTCGAACACACGACTGCAGTCGAAAGTTGTCCGGAACCTCATGAAGAAATCAGCCGGTGGCGGACAGACTTCGATGAGCAAGTCACTTATTTGGATGCCGCGCGCAATGCCAAGAGCTTTGACAAGGTCGTCCGATGAGACGGGAGGCCGGTCGCAGTTGATGGTTACAATTAGCACTTTGCTGGCAAACTGGTCGTCAAGCGCCGCCATGCCACTATTGAACGACAACACGCATCAACCGAAGGCAGGACGGACCTCAGGATCTCCGGCTCGGAGATCCGCGTTGACCGGCGACATGATAGTGCGCTTGAGTACAGGGAGTACAGGAGGGGGATTTGGGGGAACTGGAGTAGGAATCGAGATTCCAGAGGTGGGGGAGGGGCGGGAGACTAGGGATGAAAAGGTAGCATGAGTTTCGAGCACGCACCAATATGCTCTCGGCGCGCAAGCACACGAAGACACCGGTGGCACCCACATATCGGCCCAAGAGTCCTTATTCTTTCTTTTTTGGAGAGCCCGACCTTTTTTTCCAGGATCTTTTGAGAGCCCGACCTGAGAGTCATAATTGACCTGTTTGGCATTGCGTTACTACTCGGCCCATATTCAACGACACCTCACTGGCCAAACAAGTGTACATCATCGAAAAGACACTGAGCTCAAATTATATAACTTGAAAAAAGGAGATATACTCTGAACACTGGAGAATGGTGATGCCCTCATTTAGCCCACCAGTAGTTCGAGACAATAAATAGTTCGAAACAACGATATATACAAGATTCAAACACTGACTAGTGACTACTACTGACATAAACAGCAAGACATGATAGTTCATAAGAAGTCTTGCTACACCACCAAAACACACCCATCTGCAGCGCTCGGACTCTCGTGATCCAAACGAGAATGACATTCTAAACAGAAGGAACTATTACATAGTAAGAGTGACATAGACAAGGCTGACCAAATGACAAGGAATATGCATAACAAAAGAAAGAACTACCCATCCAGAACCAACAGCAAAGACAACAAAGTCATTCGAAGAGATGATCCAACACCATCATAATTTGCAGCCCCGCTTCAGCGACCAGTGATCCGGAGACACCAGTACTCCACCCTTTCGATGCAACAGCCCAATTACCTATCAACCTTAAGGCTTGAACCACATCACTGCCTGTCGTAATTGAGACATCTAACGATCAAAGTTAATCCGGAAGCCTTTGTCATTCTCACCTTCTTTTGACTGCAGGTTGTATCATTGACAATCAGGGGAGTTTGCTCCCGAACTCCTAGGGCTCGCAGTGTAGACACAATTTTCCATAGCAAACAGAGCCTCTCTGCCATCAAGGTCCTTGCCAGCGGTGATATCCTGGTTAATCGGATAATTGAGTCCGAGAAACAAAGAGTGTGAACCAAGGCCGTTTACCCGCCTCCAACTAAAAAATCCTAAAGGCCCCAACAAGCTGGTATCCTGTTCATAGACGTCACATCCACTGTCCGGATACTCACGTATTACACGGTGCTTGTATACAGTGGGGTTTTTGCAATATAACTTTTCCGGCTCATGTGTCCGAATGATCATCAGTCTTTTGCCGTCGTCTGATCGAGCGATGAACCAGTTGTGCTTCCCTGTTTTTGGCAAAGGTGGTGTGATTACAAAGGGCAGTAACTATAGGGACACTGCATCATATCAAAAAGGACAGGCATTGTTAATGTAAGATCAGCATTGTCCAGAGTATGAGTAGGATAATGCAAGAAACATCATTGATATGTCCCTGTTGAAACTGTGAGGAAAATACAGGGAAATGTATACTGGTTTTGAAAATATAGAAGTGCCATGCATGGTTATACTCATGTTATCTCTTAATCGATTCTTCACAGGAAACTACCATGTCATGCATGTTATGTAATCATGTTCTGTCCTCACAAACAAATTCTTCAAGGTAACTAACAGACCATGCATTGTTATATACTCGTGTTCTATGGGCAAAATTTTTGTGAGGATATTATTCTAGCCATTGATTGCTGAAGGGCGAATATAGGTATGTACACATGGTAAGCATTGTAGGATTTCACTATTTCCAAATATAGAGTTCTCCATATGCACATTTACTTCCCTAATGTATGGTTAGATGAAACCAACAGTGTGGTGCATGTTTCTACATCATGAAAATGAGGAAACTAACATGGCCATTGATACACACTCATATTTAGTAGTAGTATATAGATTACTGTAAAATAAGGATAATATCAATATATTCCTAACCGTTTGATTATTCAGGGTACAAATTGGCTGTAATGACATGATCACAATCGCATGAATTAACTCATTCCAAATATAGCTGATTTACGGCGTCTCTAATACATTGTCATAGTTCTACTCAAATTTTGCTCAAACAGGGATACGCCAATCATCACAAAAAGTTCAAAGAGTGTCATGGCGTCATCATTAACATGAGACGGAAACAACTTACACGCGCCATCCCAGCAATACGTGGTGCCACTTGCTTTGTCAATCGCGTAGATGATGCCATTGTGTTCAATAGCATCACAGAAGTGTGTATCTGCTTTGACGATGATCCATTGCGAGCCGAGTTGTCTCCAGCTAAAGAAGGCACCAACGTAAAGATAGGTGATTCCGCGATCGAACAAGGCAATTAGCTTGAAGTCTGCATAATTCGCATGTCGTGTGGGCACTTGGCAGATTACAAACTTCTGCAAAACAAGGTCCGTGCAACTGACATAGTAATCTAGATGACTTGGACGGCGATGGTAATACTCTATATAATCCAACAGAGGAAGGATAATCTCATGGGAGGTCTAGAAGTTCATGAGTAGAAACTTTTTAGCGTCTTCTCTGAAGGCAACCATCTAGTGGGAGTTCATGCCGACCCAGTACATACCTGCCAAGAAGTTTCGGGCGATGGTGATCGGATTGATGTTGAGGGAAATGATGTACGGCGACACACTACATACCTACAAAGAAGTTTCGGCTAATGGAGATCGGATTGAAGTCGAGGGCATCATGCACACCTCCGTATCATAGTGAGCCAATCTCGCAAGACCAGATAGCAGCAAGCAGGGTGTCTTGAAAAGCTTAGGCCTCGCTTCGACGATGGCCGTGTGCATGTCCCTCGAGCATGCAGCCAGCCACATCGCGCTCAACATATTCATACACGAACAACAGAGGTCAAGGATGTCACTGGGGAGATTGCTCCAATCGCGGCTCATATGGATTCTGCGCGGTTCACGTTCGGCCATGGTGGAGTTTGGAAGGGGGCTTGATTTACGGGGGAGAAGGATGTCGGTGCTGGAGCGGCTAGCGAGGGAATAGTGGTTCTGGGGGGAGGCGAGTAAGGCGACGGTACACGGGGGCACAGTGAGATGGAGACGGAGACGGAGACAGAGAAGGAGATGGAGATGGAGTGGTGCTATGGGAGCGGAGAGGGAGACGAGGCGAGGCGCCAATGTGCTGTGCAACGGCGGTGATAGTGCACAGGGTGAGGCTAACTTTGGTAACCCGAACACGCTGCCTGGACTAGTGTCAAGCGCAGGGTGTTGTCACTTCACTGTGAGGACTGGATGAATAGTATTTTAACCATCAAGTGTACCACAGTTGTACTACTACTACTACTAGTAGTAGTAGGAACATGAGTACTCCAGTATTGTATAGCGGAAATAGGTGTCCCGTGCTAGCATGCCTGTTCACATCATCGTTCAGGTATCATCCATATTGCGAGAAGAACCAAATTCTCATGCATGCCCAATCAACGCCCTGCCGCGATGCATGCAGTGGTCGTTCTGGTGCATCAAGGACGGCATGTAGATCGTTCCACACTTGAGAAGAGGAAAAATGGAAAGGTAGAACGTGGCAGCAGAGGAAGAGAACGCTGGCTAATGAGGCTGGGAGGGGATCGAGTAGGAAGTTAATGCTCCACGCCTAAAGGTTTTGGGAAAACCTTATTTTCATAAGGTGACTTATACTCACCTAAACGGAGGGAGTATTCCTTAACCAGAGAATGTCGTGTCTCCCACTCACACGCTCTAAAAAAAGCTACGACACATTTTTTTATCTGTTTGCATAGGTCCCACCTATCAGGAAGGATGGGCACGTACAAGAACAGGTACGACTCATCAGTCTACCCGCATAGCCTTTTTGTTTAGTCTACCTAGCCACCTAATCAACTGCTTGCACGCCACTTCTCCCATTTACTTCTCCATCGGGAACCGATTCTCCTCGGCTTCTTCACCTCCCATTCGTCTTCATTTGCATCCAAACCCCACTGCGTTCACATTGTTTTAACCTCTTTAAATAATCATCTACTACTTCAGTTAGACTAGCCATCTAATCCTAATTCTCCAAACCATAGCCCTCCGTTCCAGTGGTTCCAAATGGCAAAAGAGATCAAGATGCAGGTTTTTAGCATCCAACATGTCCTCGTCGAAGGCTCGATGCGCATAGTTGCCACCGTCACCGTCCACCCAAGGGTTGTTCGGCAGTGGATCAACAATGTATCCAACTCCCTCGAAAAGGTAGAGATGAGGGTCATCGGTCTCGACACAGAGTACACGGAGCGTGCCCCTGGGAAGATCCAGCGCGCCGCCATCCTTCAGCTGTGTTTTGAAGATGATGTTTTGGTGTACCACATCATACACTCGCCCTCCATACCAGGTGAGCCTCACAATATCTTGTCTCGGGAGGACGTATACTTCTGTGGGGCAGCCATCAAAGGGGACAAACAGAAGCTAGAGCTGTACAACCTTGATTTGAAAAGCATCGCTGACCTACAAACCAGAATCAAAATTCCTGTAGAAGATTGTGATAAACAGACACCATCCCTATTCGACGTAGCAAATTTTGTGCTCGGTACAAATCTTCAGAAGGGTGACGAGACGGTGGCATTAAGGTCGTCTGGATGGGAGAATTATCCCTGGACGTACGAGCGGATAAAATATGCTGCCCTCGATGCCTGTGTGAGTTTCGAGATAGCTGCAAGGTCCAAAGAGCTTGTTGCAAAGCCGTCTCCCACAGAGAATGAGAACAAGAAGAAGAAGAAGAAGAAGAAGAAGAAGAAGAAGAAGAAGAAGAAGAAGAAGAAGAAGAAGAAGAAGAAGAAGAAGAGGTTGCACCACCAGGAGGGCATTATGGATGGATGAACTATTTCCTCTCTTATAAAAAAAATTATTCCCTCTCGGTGTATATTGATATAGATGGACAATTTCGATGGTGTGCATGTCTTTGGAACAGAGTAGTAGTGTGGGTCCGCTTGACTATAAGGAACTATTTATCCGCATATATAGCTTTCTCTGCTACTCCTTCAAGTGATCGGTATGCAGTGCATGTGTCCGTAGACATGACAGCTTGTCCATGGAAGTTCAACTACGGGGACCATCACGTTTCATCTCGCAATTCCCACGACGCCTCTCCAACCCATGGCACCACGCCCCCGACATGCGCCTCACCCCTCTCGGCGGCACCGCCCCTCTGCCTTTGTGTGCATGACATGTGGGCCACCTAAAATGCGGCGAGCATCAAGTTTCTACCACAGCCACCCGCAATTCCCACGATGCCACTCAAACCCATGAAACCACACGTCCCCCGACCTGTGGCTCACCCATCTTGGCCCCACTGCCCCTCTGCCTTCGGGAGCATTACATGTGGACCAGTCACCTATCGAGTCCACATGTTATTGACTCAAAGGTAGGTGTAGTAAGGCGCTGAAGCTCAGTCCCGGCGGCCCTGAGAGGGAAATGTAACTCCTGCGCCAGGGGTTGTGGTGCTCCCGCAGCATGAACTCGTGCCAACCTCGATATTTTTTCTTTACTATACATGCACACAACGATTTAATGGACATTGTAATCTCAACATGTGATGGGGAGCTCTAAATTTGAATTTGAAACTTATAAAACGAAAAGATTCAAAACAAATAAACTGGGAGAGAGGGAGTATATCGTGGGTTGTGCCCCGTACAAAATAAGTCCCCTGGTTTGTCATCGCAAAGATGCGGTTAGAAAGGAGCAGAATGTCTTCCTACTCGTACGGCAACAAATCGGCCGCAGACAACATGGTCCGCCTTTGACCGCCATGTGCAAGGTTCGTGCTATCTTATTCAATCTCACCGTGGTTCCATCGTACCGATTCATGCGGTGGCCCGTTGCATGGCTAATCCCAATGTTGGACAAAGGTTCTACGGGGACGGTGTCACCGTTGTAAATGTTGTGCAAATTGATGTTGGTACCCTCCCGTACATATGCAAGCCAATCTCCACTCGCATCGAGCCTAACCTATGAAACAGTGAGCAGGGGGAGAATTAGGAAATGGACATGGAAGTAGTCTTTAGAATGCACTTACTACCTGATCAAACTCATCTTACCTGCTCATCGGAGGAAATTCGAGTGCCCCTCAATGTCGGCATCTCAAGGGGCGTCAACTTGCAACTACGGCCACGCCGCGCTGGAGAGACCCCCAAGGAAACATCCTCATGCGCTCCACGGAACATCAAGATGCATTTGTATGAGTAGTTTATCTTGTGAGAGAAAGGGATGAACGAGGGAAGGCCTCTAGAGATAGAGATGGACACTACTACTACCAATGTGCTGGCTCGTGCGTTGCAATGGATCCAAAGTAGTAGAATAATACTTGTTCACGTGCTTGAAAAATAAACTCTCTAGTTTTGATATACATGTGTCAGCAGACATGACAGCTTGTCCATGGAAGTTGAACCACGACGACGATCACGTTTCTTGTTTCTACCACTGCCACACCCACACGCGATTACAACGATGCCGCTCCAACCCACGACACGACGTCCCCCGACGTGGACATGGATCCTCTGACGTGGCTATCACTGCCTTGCCCTGCCTTTCCTTCGCTGACAGGTGGGACCCACGCTTATGGGTCCCACATGTCAGTGACAGAATGGTAGGATTGTTCGCGTCAAGGGATGCTCATCCCCCCGACGTGCCCCTCATCCCTCTCGGCCCCACCGCTCCTCTGCCTTTGTGTGCATGACATGCGGGCCAGCTGAACTGCGGCGACCATCAACTTTCTACCACAGACACACCCGACTGGACGCGGTTTGCCTGCTCCACTGCTGTGCTCTGAACCGTACTCCCGCACCATCGAATTTTCATCCAGCGGTTGTGACACATTTCGTCCCGAGTATCAATTCTCAGCTGGAGTACTTATGTACTACAGGTAGTACCCGTCGGTGTGGCCATCTACGCCTCGTAACACCCCAACGCCCAGCTGTGGCACCCTCGCCACGACCACACCACCACTGGCCGGTTCATCTCGAATGAGTGAGTCGCGAACCACGCCACAACCATGAGAATGACATGTGGGCCAGCCGCATTTAAGGTCCGCATGTCATTGACTCATAGGCCGGGCACTAAGCCACTGAAGTTCAGTCCCGTGTGCCCCGAGAGGGAAATGCAACTCCTGCGGCAGGACTTGTGGTGCTCCCGCAGTACGAGCTCGTGCCGAAACTGGAATTTGTTTCTTACTACTACCAACTAGTACTAGTAAGGTACACGTGCATTGCACGCATGAGATTCTGGTGGTTTGTGCATTATGCTTCTACATGTGGAGTTTTCTGGATTCTAACATGTGGCAAAATCTGGTGGAATGTAAGGTTAGGCAAGTTTGATTAACTTAGGTGAGTGTTTGGTTCAAGCCACACCTTAGGCAAGCCACACCTTAGTTGTGGAAAAGTTAGTCATGAATTAAGTTCAACCATGGAGTCTTCTAGATTATACATGTGGCAGAATCTGGTGGATGATATCCAACGGCTAGTAGTGCTCGGATTTGCTATCTTTGTACCGTCGGATTGGCTTCATCCAACGACCAACTTTCAAAGTTTTTCACACACTATATAGGGGGTATGGATATATATGTCTCGGTCCGTTGCAATGGATCCAAAGTATATCTATTTAGTGGAGTGCACTCTAAACACATTATCTATTCATACTACGTTGATTGAAAAAAAGTTAAATCACCCAAAACAAGATCTTCCCATTTTTTGTTCCTACGATGTTGTGCCGTGCACGTACCTACTAGTTGTATAGTGGTAGTACTAGTAATATAGTATCAGGAGTACAAACTTGGTACTATTAGGAGTAGTACTAGTACGGAATGCTCCTACTCTATTATCATGCCCAATATGCGACCCTATCCAAAAGGAACTCGAAGGTCCCACCAAGGATATACCCGCATATTGAGACGCTTTTGCAAGGTGGATATCATTACATCAACATTACATAATAGATGGGGATACATACATAAGGCATACAATGCCACACGAATACAACATCACAATACAAAAGAGCATCATCCGGCTACGGATGAAACAGAAACAGAAACTCAAATGACATCCACCCTGCTAGCCCAGGTTGCCGACCTGGAACCTATCCCTGATCGAAGAAGCGGAAGAAGAACTCAACGCAAGCAGGCATCGCTCTCGCTCATGATCATCGCATAACCTGTACCTGGAACTGTTGTTGTAGGAATCTGTGAGCCATGAGGACTCAGCAATCCCATTACCATGGGTATCAAGACTAGCAAAGCTTAATAGGAAAGGAAGGGGTAAAGTGGTGAGGCTGCAACAACGACTAAGCATATATGGTAGCTAACATACGCAAATAAGAGCGAGAAGAGAGCAAGCAGAACGGTCGTCAACTAGTAATGATCAAGAAGTGATCCTGAACTCCTACTTGCGTGAAACATACCCGGAAACCGTGTTCACTTCCCGGACTCCGCCGAGAAGAGACCATCACGGCTACACACGCGGTTGATGCATTTTAATTCGGATCAGGTGTCAAGTTGTCTACAACCGGACATTAACAAATTCCCATCTGCCTATAACCGCAGGCACGGCTTTCGAAAGATTATACCCTGCAGGGGTGTCCCAACTTAGCCCATGACAAGCTCTCGCGATCAACGTAGGAATAGACCTTCTCCCAGGAAGACCCGATCAGACTCGGAATCCCGGTTTACAAGACATTTCGGCAATGGTAAAACAAGACCAGCAAGACCGCCCGATGCACCGACAATCCCGATAGGAGCTGCACATATCTCGTTCCTAGGGCAACACCGGATAAGCTAAGCGTACAGGAACCGACGTAACCCAAGTTGCCAAGGGATGGCCCCGCACGGTGCTCTAGTTTGGACCAACACTTATACAAGCACTGGCCCGAGGGGGCTGTAATAAAGATGACCCTCGGGATGCGCGACTCCCAAGGGAAAAAAGGGCTAGGTGAGGCAAATGGTAAAACCAAGGTTGGGCCTTGCTGGAGGAGTTTTATTCAAAGCGAACTGTGAAGGGGGTCCCATAAATCACCCGACCGCGTAAGGAACGCAAAATCCGGGAACATAACACCAGTATGACGGAAACTAGGGCGGCAAGAGTGGAACAAAACACCAGGCAAAAGGCCGAGCCTTCCACCCTTTACCAAATATATAGATGCATTAATAATATAAGAGATATTGTGATATCCCAACCAAAATCCTGTCCACCATGGAGAAATCTTCAACTTCACCTGCAACTAGCAACGCTATAAGAGGGGCTGAGCAAAGCGGTAACATAGCCAAGCAACGGTTTGCATAGGAAAGGTGTCAAAGGTTAGAGGTTCATGGCAATATGGGAGGCTTGATGAGCAAAAGATAGGTAACGCAGCATAGCGATAGAACGAAGCAACTAGCATAGCAATGATAGTAGTGAGATCCAGGGTAGCGGTCATCTTTCTTGAAATCCCGCAAGCAAGAAGAACGAGTCCATGAATAAGACGAACGGATGAAGCCGAACCAAGCGTAGACGAACGAATCCTCACGATCGCAACAAAATAGGAACTATTGAAAGAAACACACAACATAGTAAACACACCACACATGAACAAGACATGATGCACAACAAGCATGATGCATGACAAAACTACATGAAGCTACTCATGGCAAGAGATGATGCAAACAAGAGCAACACACTAAGGCAAGTTTAAATGAGGCCGGGAACAACATATAACAATTCCGGTAAGTCCTCATATGCATATTTCGAAATTGGTCCAGATCTGAATAAACCTTATGTTCAAGTTGTTAAACAGCAAGTTAAGATGCTCAAAGATGATCTACACGAGATTCTAGTCTAGTTACATATAAAGTTCATCTAATTTGGAGCTACGGCCTGGAAGATATGAGCAACACAAGATAAACATGGCATTGATGCGAAAAGCACTCAAACATCAAGAAAACACCTCAAAACAAGGATGCAACATGATAATATGAAGCTACATGCAAAAACAAGCAAGTTTCATATAGAGCACACTCAAAATGGAGCAACGGTTCAACACATGCACACTATACAAGTCTAAAGGACAAGCTGTCCAAAACAGCAACTAGGCATATTGCAAGCACCAAAACAACATGCTACAACGCCCCAACATGAGAACAAAAGGCATGGACATGATGTACAGGTAAAGCACAACAAAACATGAACACTGAGCTATCTCTAGAAATCACTAGAACATGCTCAAACACACATGGTAAGATTGCAAGTTATAACAATTTCAGACTTTGCAGAAAATAACATCACGATGCAATTTCGGAGCTATCAAACAACATGTTACAGGAACTTATAATGGCAAACAAAGGCATGTCATGAATCTACTCAAAGCATAGATCAAAAGTCCCTTACTGACCATAAGCCAAAAAGGAATAGAAAATATGATTGCACCCACGTGAACATAGCAAGTTATAATACAGATTCAAAAATGGCAGGAACATAATTATGAAGGCATGTAGATGAGCTTGAACCACTCACTACAGAGCAAAACATGGCATGGCAAGGCACCCAACAGTAAGAAGGCATATTTGTGAAGCTAAGAATGGCAATAGCAAGGTCATAGGGTGCATGGATCACTAGGAAAACACATGGAAACAACTGATCATAATGTTAACAGGCTGACAGCAACATTATAAACCAACTTTGGAGCAAGTTATGAATAAGCTACATCAACCAATAAATGCAACCAGGGGCATTAATGGATAGAGCATGACATGTAGTTCAAGACATATTTATAGAACATCTCCAGATTATGCATAGAATGACTAGTAGAAACATGTTTATATAGCATCATGAAATAACAGATTCAGCCTAGCAAAACAGCAACATCATGAACACTACTTAACAAGCTCGATTCACTCACCACAAGTCATTGCATGCCAAGATAAGCATAGAATCACCAAGAAGACATGTTTATGAAACAAACCAAGTCAAGAACAAGTCCATAGCATGCAAGGATCAACTACAACAAGCTTGGCCAAATTGAATAACATGTAAACAATCTGGCAGGAAACATTTTGAAGCAAAAGTAGAGCACTCAAATGACATGCTAGACTACTCCATAAATACAAACAAGGGCAGGGATGGATAGACAATAACCACATGTTCAAAACACCCTTACTGAAGTATCTCAAAATATGCATGGATCTCTCTGTAGCATCAAGTTTACATGGCATCAAAATAACAGCAGAACAGGGACTAAAATCAGCAACATCACGATGTCTAGTTTGCATGGTTGTGCTAGTCACCACATTGATCACAAAAATACATGGTAAGCACCTCTGTAAAGAAGACATGGCACAGTTCAAAACACATGTAGACATTAACCTCATAGGATGCACACATCAATCATGGCAAAAATGACAAAAGAGCTCAACCTGATAACAGACAACAGAAAACATCATGAAGCACTCTTACAACGTTGATTCAGGTATCAAGATGAGCTCAAATGAATATGATGCAATGAAATGAAATGATGTACTCTTCGAGCCGAACAATTTGACATATTATACGCACGAAACGGAGCTACGGATGCAGAGATACAACAGGTCAAACATGGCATGATAATGACAAAATCTGGGACTTGGCAGAATTTCGGGGAGGGGAAAAAGTCAACCTCGTCGCGGATCTCGCCGGAGAGTCGCCGGAGATGAGGGAGATGGCGGTCGGCGAGGACGGGGAGGACGCCGGCGGGGTCGAGG
>NC_057813.1:565248102-565254586 GCF_018294505.1 Triticum aestivum
TGGACCGGCGGGATCTGACCGGAGGGGGCCAGGGCGGCGCCGGAGGACGCGGGCGGCGGCCGGCGAGCTGAGAGGAGGGCCGGATTGCGAAACGGACAACGGGGAAAAGGCTCGGACGCATGAGACGAACACGTATGCAAAATGAAATGCACATGACGACATGATAAAATGCAACACGCAAGCAAATGACACGGCAACAACGGCGAATTACTGGCAGACACCTGGCGCATCGAATCCGGGGCGTTACAACACTCCTCCACTAACAAGAGATCTCGTCCCGAGATCTTAGGAATGAGACAGAAGAGAAAATGGATGAGGTGAAACAAGAACTCAAGAGAAGAAGCACATAATCGAGAGCACTTGAGAAGAAGAGAGGAATTTCGAGAATGACGAGAATCAAAAGCTCATGGAATCAGATAGACAATGAAACCACTCGTTCTAACCGGAGTGGTTAGGATGAGAAAAGAAACGAATAAGACTAAAAGGATTTAGTCAGCACTCCTACTGAAAATGTAAGGATTAGAACATGAACTCCACAAGATGGGATGGCACTTGTCGAGATGAACAACGCAAAGCCTCCGGAAGAATTGAAATAGAAATGAAAAGAACTTAGAAGGAAGGATTGAATGGAGTTGTTGAGAAAATCAACAACGAAAAGAATAGGCTTGTCGTGGACTTATGGACAACATCTCAGAAATTATGAGGTGATAACCAGCCGCAAATGGAAATGATTGGATAGCTGATAAGAACGAAGAAATGCAAAACTCCACTTCAAAAGAATACGGAGACTTAATTGCACTTCGAGATGCGAGAAGAAAAGATACTTGAACTCCACCAACAAAATCTTGATGAACACTTGAAGAATGAATTAAATCATGACGATCCGCCGTGAAGAACTCCGGTGACAAAAGATGATGAGATAGAAAGAATGATGAAAAGGATAAGATTAAAGCCTTGCGATGATTTAGATGGAGGTTCCGACGAAAAGGCCGAGGAAATTGAACTCCGGAAAAGAAAAGATGGAGAACACTTGGAACTAGAATTTATTCATCATGAACAAACTCCGAAGGAAGGTATTAATCACCTTGAGGAAATAAGAATAAGATTTATTGTATGCTTATCCTTCATCAAATTAAATTGATGACCAACAATGGATTTCGCATATTACTTATTCTTCTTGAAAAGGATTGAGAAGAGATATAGCGCCACCTTGAGAAGGTCTTCATGAACCACCGGTAGGATTGAAAGAACGAATGGATTAAAATGATAATCAAGGAAAAAGAATCTTGAATGAACCACCATAAGAATTCGAAAATGACTGATGCAAGAGACTGAATTACCGGGAGGAATTAGAAGAACAACTATGCTCGAGGGGATTTAGATACACAAGAACGAAGAGATAACGAGCTGATTAAAGAACACTTGAACAAAGCACCGGGATAAATAGATAACGGATCTGGAATGATGGCCTCCAGTGAAAAGAAACGGAAAGACAACTTCTGACATACTCCGGATGGATGAGAAAAAGAATATCTAACAAATGGATTAATTCACGAGGATAACATGAAGCTAGAACCACGAATCTTCGGGAGAACAGGCAAGACTTAGAGGAAAAACTCTTCTTCGATCTTCAAATGACGACGAGAAACATCACCAAAATTATTGAGATACTCGGTAGAATGACAAGCAAAGAGGTTGAGCCAACAATGAAAATAATTTGAACGAGATCTTGGAGAAGGCATGTGACTGATGAATTTCATACTTACGTCAAACTTCAAAAAGAATTGAGAATAACTCCGGGGAAATTAGAAGAGTCAGGTAAGATCCTGGAAAAGGACCTGTGGGTTAGGGCCAACTGAAGAGATAACACCGTTGAAAAGGATTGTTGAACAGATAGATGAAGCACCGAAACAATAGAAATATTTGAATGAGGTGATAACCTCGAATTAATTCGAACACAGACGAATCTCCTGAGATGTCTTCCGAACTCTGGAATGATAAACTAGCGAGAGGCGAACGAGCAGGGAAAACACTTGAGCTGATGGAAAGAATATAATCGCCCGAAAAACTTGAATTGAGAGCACCGGAAAAAGAAAGGGATGAAGAATGACAAACAAAACGAGAATTCACCAGTTGAAATGATTGAGGAAAGACTGAAGATACTCCGCATGAATGAAATTGATGCTCGAAAGAGACTCAGGCTTCGGGAAGAAAAAGGGTGGGAGGGCGGGAAAACAAAGGCAACCTGGAAGGGAAAATCGACGAATATCTTGAAGGGAAAACACCAATTGAAATCATTGAGGAAAGAAAGCAAAGGCTTCGCACGAGTAGAATGGATACTCGATTACGGGCTCCGGTTCCGAGAAGAAGAAGGGGTGGGCGGGTGGGAAAATAAGACAACTGAGGATTGAACTCAAAGATGAAGAGACTCCAGCCGACTTGATGAGAAATGCACCGGATGAGAAGAGCTGAGGAACAACGAACAGAAAACCAACTGCGTGATCCTAAAGAAAATTTGAAAGGGAAGAGAAGTAATTCAAAACACCTACGTCAAGATTCCTTACCAAAGTGACGAAGGGGCTGAGGAGTAAAAAGAATTCCTACTCTCCGATATAACTAGACTCCGAAAACAGTTTTCTTCTAGACTCAACAACGGCCAAACTACACGATCAATCAAGGGGGCTCCTAGGGTCGGTCGAGGCTCTGATACCAGCTTGTCACGCCCAATATGCGACCCTATCCAAAAGGAACTCGAAGGTCCCACCAAGGATAGACCCGCATATTGAGACGCTTTTGCAAGGTGGATATCATTACATCAACATTACATAATAGCTGGGGATACATACATAAGGCATACAATGCCACACGAATACAACATCACAATACAAAAGAGCATCATCCGGCTATGGATGAAACACAAACAGAAACTCAAACAACATCCACCCTGCTAGCCCAGGCTGCCGACCTGGAACCTATCCCTGATCGAAGAAGCGGAAGAAGAACTCAATGCAAGCAAGCATCGCTCTCGCGTCATGATCATCGCATAACCTGTACCTGCAACTGTTGTTGTAGTAATTTGTGAGCCACGAGGACTCAGCAATCCCATTACTATGGGTATCAAGACTAGCAAAGCTTAATAGGAAAGGAAGGGGTAAAGTGGTGAGGCTGCAGCAGCGACTAAGCATATATGGCGTCAAACATAACCCAGAAACCGTGTTCACTTCCTAGACTCCGCCGAGAAGAGACCATCACGGCTACACACGCTTAATTCGGATCAGGTGTCAAGTTGTCTGCAACCGGACTTTAACAAATTCCCATCTGCCTATAACCGCAGGCACGGCTTCCGAAAGATTATACCCTGCAGGGGTGTCCCAACTTAGCCCATGACAAGCTCTCGCGATCAACGAAGGAATAGACCTTCTCCTAGGAAGACCCGATCAGACTCGGAATCCCGGTTTACAAGACATTTCGGCAATGGTAAAACAAGACCAGCAAGACCGCCCGATGCGCCGACAATCCCGATAGGAGGTGCACATATCTCGTTCTCAGGGCAACACCGGATAAGCTAAGCGTACAGGAACCGACGTAACCCAAGTTGCCAAGGGATGGTCCCGCAAGGTGCTCTAGTTTGGACCAACACTTAGACAAGCACTGGCCCGGGGGGGCTGTAATAAAGATGACCATCGGGATTCGCGACTCCCAAGGGAAAAAAGGGCTAGGTGAGTCAAATGGTAAAACCAAGGTTGGGCCTTGCTGGAGGAGTTTTATTCAAAGCGAACTGTCAAGGGGGTCCCATAAATCACCCGACCGCGTAAGGAACGCAAAATCCGGGAACATAACACCGGTATGACGGAAACTAGGGCGGCAAGAGTGGAACAAAACACCAGGCAAAAGGCCGAGCCTTCCACCCTTTACCAAATATATAGATGCATTAATAATATAAAAGATATTGTGATATCCCAACCAAAATCCTGTCCACCATGGAGAAATCTTCAACTTCACCTGCAACTAGCAACGCTATAAGAGGGGCTGAGCAAAGCGGTAACATAGCCAAGCAACGGTTTGCATAGGAAAGGTGTCAAAGGTTAGAGGTTCATGGCAATATGGGAGGCTTGATGAGCAAAAGATAGGTAACGCAGCATAGCGATAGAACGAAGCAACTAGCATAGCAATGATAGTAGTGAGATCCAGGGTAGCGGTCATCTTTCTTGAAATCCCGCAAGCAAGAAGAACGAGTCCATGAATAAGACGAACGGATGAAGCCGAACCAAGCGTAGACGAACGAATCCTCACGATCGCAACAAAACAGGAACTATTGAAAGAAACACACAACATAGTAAACACACCACACATGAACAAGACATGATGCACAACAAGCATGATGCATGACAAAACTACATGAAGCTACTCATGGCAAGAGATGATGCAAACAAGAGCAACACACTAAGGCAAGTTTAAATGAGGCCGGGAACAACATATAACAATTCCGGTAAGTCCTCATATGCATATTTCGAAATTGGTCCAGATATGAATAAACCTTATGTTCAAGTTGTTAAACAGCAAGTTAAGATGCTCAAAGATGATCTACACGAGATTCTAGTCAAGTTACATATAAAGTTCATCTAATTCGGAGCTACGGCCTAGAAGATATGAGCAACACAAGATAAACATGGCATTGATGCGAAATGCACTCAAACATCAAGCAAACACCTCAAAACAAGGATGCAACATGATAATATGAAGCTACATGCAAAAACAAGCAAGTTTCATATAGAGCACACTCAAAATGGAGCAACGGTTCAACACATGCACACTATACAAGTCTAAAGGACAAGCTGTCCAAAACAGCAACTAGGCATATTGCAAGCACCAAAACAATATGCTACAGCGCCCCAACATGAGAACAAAAGGCATGGACATGATGTACAGGTAAAGCACAACAAGACATGAACACTAAGCTATCTCCAGAAATCACTAGAACATGCTCAAACACACATGGTAAGATTGCAAGTTATAACAATTTCAGACTTTGCAGAAAATAACATCACGATGCAATGTTCAGAGCTATCAAACAACATGTTACAGGAACATATAATGGCAAACAAAGGCATGGCATGAATCTACTTAAAGCGTAGATCAAAAGTCCCTTACTGACCATAAGCCAAAAAGGAATAGAAAATATGATGGCACCCACGTCAACATAGCAAGTTATAATACAGATTCAAACATGGCAGGAACATAATTATGAAGGCATGTAGATGAGCTTGAACCACTCACTACAGAGCAAAACATGGCATGGTAAGGCACCCAACAGTAATAAGGCATGTTTGTGAAGCTAAGCATGGCAATAGCAAGGTCATAGGGTGCATGGATCACTAGGAAAACACATGGAAACAACAGATCATAATGTTAACAGGCTGACAGCAACATTATGAAGCAACTTTGGAGCAAGTTATGAACAAGCTACAGCAACCTATAAATGCAACCACGGGCATTAATGGATAGAGCATGACATGTAGTTTAAGACATATTTATAGAACATCTCCATATTATGCATAGAATGACTAGTAGCAACATGTTTATATAGCATCACGAAATAACAGATTCAGCCTAGCAAAACAGCAACATCATGAACACTACTTAACAAGCTCGATTCACTCACCACAAGTCATTGCATGACAAGATAGAATAGCATAACCAAGAAGACATGTTTGTGAAACAAACCAAGTCAAGAACAAGTCCATAGCATGCAATGATCAACTACAACAAGCTTGGCCAAATTGAATAACATGTAAACAATCTGGCAGGAAACATTTTGAAGCAAAAGTAGAGCACTCAAATGACATGATAGACTACTCCATAAATGCAAAAAAGGGCAGGGATGGATAGACAATAACCACATGTTCAAAACACCCTTACTGAAGTATCTCAAAATATGCATGGATCTCTTTGTAGCATCAAGTTTACATGGCATCAAAATAACAGCAGAACAGGGACTAAAATCAGCAACATCACGATGCCTAGTTTGCATGCTTGTGCTAGTCACCACATTGATCACAAAAATACATGGTAAGCACCTCTGTTAATAAGACATGTCATAGTTCAAAACACATGTAGACATCAACCTCATAGGATGCACACATCAATCATGGCAAAAATGACAAAAGAGCTCATTCTGATAACAGACAGCAGAAAACATCATGAAGCACTCTTACAACGATGATTCAGGCATCAAGATGACCTCAAATGAATATGACGCAATGGAATGAAGTGATGTACTCTTCGAGGCGAACAATTTGACATATTACACGCACGAAATGGAGCTACGAATGCAGAGATACAACAGGTCAAACTGAGCTACAGACTTAGCAGAATTTCGGGGAGGGGAAAAAGTCAACCTCATCGCGGATCTCGCCGGAGAGTCGCCGGAGATGAGGGAGATGGCGGTCAGCGAGGACGGGGAGGACGCTGGCGGGGTCGAGGG